>NW_022651058.1:0-33736 GCF_004027225.2 Strigops habroptila
AATGTCCCCATATCCCCCCATGTCCCCGTGTCCCCTGTGTCCCATCACATCCCCATGTCCCCCATGTCCCCCATATCCCCCCATGTCCCCCCATGTCCTCCATGTCCCCAATGTCCCCCATGTCCCCATGTCCCCAATGTCCCCCATGTCCCCTCATGTCCCCCATATCCCCCCACATCCCATCACATCCCCAATGTCCCACTACATCCCCAATGTCTCCCATGCCCCCATGTCCCTCATGTCCCATCACATCCCCAGTGCCTCCATGTCCCCCCACATCCCCCCATGTCCCCATGTCCCCAATGTTCCCATATCCCCCCATGTCCCCCATGTCCCCAATGTCCCCCATGTCCCCCATGTCCCTCCACATCCCCATGTCCCCAATGTTCCCCATGCCCCCATGTCCCTCATGTCCCATCACATCCCCAGTGCCTCCATGTCCCCCATGTCCCCCCATGTCCCCCCATGTCCCCAATGTCCCCATGTCCCCATGTCCCCCATGTTCTTTCACATCCCCATATCCCCCCATGTCCCCCATGTCCCCCATGTCCCCAATGTCCCCAATGTCCCCAATGTTCCCCATGACCCCATGTCCCCCATGTTCTTTCACATCCCCATATCCCCCGATGTCCCCCATGCTCCCCATGTCCCCAATGTCCCCATATCCCCCATGTCCCCATGACCCCAATGTCCCCATATCCCCCATGTCCCCCATGTCCCCCCATGTCCCCCCATGTCCCCCATGTCCCACCTGGCAGATGGCCTCCAGGGTCTCCGTGTACCTCTCCTCGGTCTGTCTCAGCTCCTGGAGGCAGCAGAGCCTTCGGTCCACCTCCACCTTCTGCAGACACATGGCACCAGTGAGGCCAATGGGGGGGGTCCCTGTGTCCTGGGGACCCCCCGGACCTCAGATGGGGACCCACCATAGCTGGGGGGGGCTCCACACGCATCAGGTCCTCATAGATGTCGTCCCCATCATCTCCCTCAGCTTCCACACAGTCATAGAGGTCGTCGTCCTCCTCCGCCGTGTCACTGCATGGGGGCAGCTCGGTCCCCCCCCGAACCCCCCAAATACCCCCCGAATCTCCCCCAACACCCCATTTACCCCTTAAATACCCCCATACCTCCTTAATACCCCCTGTATCTCTTAAATACCCCCTAATACCCCCTTAATACCCCATGTACCCTTAAATACCCCCCAATACTCCCTTGGAGCCCTTAAATACCCCCCACTACCCCATGTACCCCTTAAACACCCCCCAATACCCCCTTAATACCCCCCGGCACATGTTAAATACCCCCCCATCTACCCCCTAACACCCTCGGGACCCCTTAAATACCCACCAATATCCCTTTAATAGCCCCTCACACCCCTTAAATACCCCTAGTGCCCCCCTAATACTCCCTTATACCCATTAAATACCCCCAATACATCCTTAACACTCCCTGTATCCCTTGAATACCCCCCAATACCCCCTAGTACCCCCTGGGACCCCTTAAATACCCCCATGACACCCCTAATACCCCCAAGGCACCCCTCTAATACCCTCGATACCCCTCTATTGCACCCCAAAACCCCCTAGCACCCCCTAAATACCTCCCAATACCCCCCTTTGATACCCCTCTAATGACTTTTAATACCCCAACACCTCCCCAATGCCCCCGGTACCCCCAATATCCCACTAGTGCCCCCCCTTATGCCTCCTGGTACCTTCTAACTGACCCCTATATCTCACAGTTGCCCCCTTAAAGCCCCCTTAAAGCCCCCTTACCTGCCCCCAGTGCCCCCCAGTACCTCCCAGTGCCCCCCATTGCCCCCCATTGTGCCCCACTCACTCGATGAGGTCAGAGAGGCCACTGTAGATGTCCTCGTCCCCAACACAGTCACCGATGGGGAAGGGCCTGTGGAGGGGAGCACACCCCGGGTGACGGATCCATTGGGAACCAGGACTTAGGTGATGGATCCATCAGGAACCAGGACCCAGATCCATCAGGAACCAGGGACCTGGATGATGGATCCATCAGGAGCCAGGACCTGGATCCATGAGGAACCAGGGACCAGGATGATGGATCCATTGGGAACCAGGACCCAGATCCATCAGGAACCAGAGACCCGGGTGATGGATCCATCAGGAACCAGGGACTTGGATGATGGATCCACTGGGAACCAGGACCTAGGTGATAGATCCATCAGGAACCAAAGACCTGAGTGATGGATCCATCGGGAACCAGGACCCAGACCCATCAGGAATCAGGACCTGGATGACGGATCCATTGGGAACCAGGGCCTGGATCCATCAAGAACCAGAGACCTAGGTGGTGGATCCATCAAGAACCAGGACCCAGATCCATCAGGAACCAGAGACCCGGGTGATGGATCCATCAGGAACCAGGACCTGGATGATGGATCCATTGGGAACCAGGGCCTGGATCCATCAAGAACCAGAGACCTAGGTGGTGGATCCACTGGGAACCAGGACCTAGGTGATGGATCCATCAGGAACCAAAGACCTGGGTGATGGACCCATCGGGAACCAGGGACCCGGATGATGGATCCATTGGGGTCCAAAGACCTGGGTGATGGATCCATCGGGAACCAGGACTCGGATCCATGAGGAACCAGAGACCCACGTGGTGAATCCATTGAGAACCAGAGACCCTGATGATGGATCCATTGGGAACCAGGGCCTGGATCCATCAGGAACCAGAGACCCGGGTGATGGATCCACTAGGAACCAGGACCTAGGTGATGGATCCGTCAGGAACCAAAGACCTGGGTGATGGACCCATCGGGAACCACGGACCCAGATGATGGATCCATTGGGATCCAAAGACCTCGGTGATGGACCCATCAGGAACCAGGACCTGCATCCCTCAGGAATGCCCCCCCGGCTCCTCCCCACTCACGTGAGGCCTTTGCTCTGGGCGATGGGGGTCCAGGAGAGCGTCGAGAGGGTCTCAATGACCTGGGGACATGGAGGGGCCATTGGGGCCAGGGGGAGCGGGACCCCCGGGTCCTGCCCAGCTCTGCCCCACACATGTGGGTCCCACCTTGCCGAAGTCCTGGACGTCGAAGAGGTCGAAGGCGCCGAAGAGCCGGTGCTTCGGGAGCCCGAATTTGTCAGCACAAGCGGTCAGGAAGGTGCGGATGTTCCTCAGGCACAAGAACTGTGGCAGCATCATCACCGTCACCATCAGTGTCCCACCACCAGCACCCTGGTGTCACCCCCAGTGTCACCCCCATTGCCAGCCCCATCAGCACCATCAGCACCATCAGCACCATCAGCTCCTTCAGCCCCATCATCACCATCATCACCTCCATCATCATCACCCCACTGCCACCATCACCACCATCATCCTCGGCATCATCACCATCAACTTCGTTGTCATCATCATCATCAGCTCCATCAGCTCCATCGACTGCATCAGCCCCATCAGCCCCATGAGCTCCATCAGCTCCATCAGCCCCATCAGCTCCATCAACCCCATCAGCCCCATCAGCCCCATCAGCCCCATCTGCCCCATCAGCACCATCAGCTCCATCAACCCCATCAGCTCCATCAACTCCATCAGCCCCATCTGCCCCATCAGCACCATCAGCCCCATCAGCCCCATCAACTCCATCAGCCCCTTCTGCCCCATCAGCCCCATGAGCCCCATCAGCTCCATCAGCCCCATCATCATCATCTCCATTGGCATCAGTATCACCTCTCTCATCATCACCCCATCATCATCACCCCCACTGCCACCATCATCACCATCATCCTCATCATTATCACCATCAACCCCATTGTCACCATCATCATCATCATCCCCACTGGAACCAGCATCACCTCCATCATCATCACCATCACTTCCATCATCATCATCATCATCATCATCATCCCCACTGTCAACAGCATTGTCCACTGGTACCACCACCATTACCCCATGTTCTCCACCCATCATCATCACCATCAACCCCATTGTCACCATCATCATCATCTCCATTGGCATCAGTATCACCTCCATCGTCATCACCCCATCATCATTATCATGATCATCATCATTATCACCATCACCTCCATCATCATCATCATCCTCCCCACTGTCAACAGCATTGTCCACTGGTATCACCACCATTACCCCATGTTCTCCACTCATCATCATCACCATCAACCCCATTGTCACCATCATCATCATCATCCTCATTGCCACCAGCATCACCTCCATCATCATCACCCCATCATCATCATCACCACCATCCTCCTCCTCTTCATCCCCATCACCCTCATTCACACCAGTGTCATTGTCACCATCACCACCATCCCTGGTGGAACCAGCCCCCCCCCCCCCAATACCCCTTCCTGGGGCAATTCCCCCCCCAGTTCTCCCTCTCTGGGGCAATTCCCCCACCTTGGTCTCACCTGGGACATCTGGGGCCGGGGGCAGATGTCGCGGGGGGGCACGGCCTGGGGCAGGAGGGCGTTGAGGAGGTGACAGAGCAACACCCCGTCCCGCAGCGCCTGCGCCAGGTCCCAGACCTGCCCCGTGGTGCTGCTGGCCCGGTGTCCCCCCGGCAGCACCCGCGCCGCCACCAGCCACTGGGCACATTGTCGCCAGGCCTCCATGGGGCTGCTGGAGGGAGAGATGATGGGGTCCTGGTGGGGCCGTGTCAATGGAGATGGGTCCTGGTGGGGCCACGTCTGGAGAGGAGTCAATGGAGATGGGTCCTGGTGAGATGGTGTCAATGGAGATGGGTCCTGGTTGGAGCGGTATCAATGGAGGTGGGTCCTGGTGGGGTGGTGTCAATGGAGATGGGTCCTGGTTGGGCGGTGTCAATGGGGATGGGTCCTGGTGAGGCCACGTCTGGAGAGGAGTCAATGGAGATGGGTGGTGTCAATGGAGATGGGTCCTGGTTGGAGCGGTATCAATGGAGGTGGGTCCTGGTGGGGTGGTGTCAATGGAGACGGGTCCTGGTTGGGGCGGTATCAAAGGAGATGGGTCCTGGTGGGGTGGTGTCAATGGAGATAGGTCCTGGTTGGGGCGGTATCAATGGAGATGGGTCCTGGTGGGGCGGTGTCAATGGGGATGGGTCCTGGTGGGGCCACGTCTGGAGAGGAGTCAATGGAGATGGGTCCTGGTGGGGTGGTGTCGATGGAGATGGGTCTTGGTGGTTTCTGGTGGTGTCAGTGGAGATGGGTCCTGGTGGGGTGGTGTCAATGGAGATAGGTCCTGGTTGGGGCGGTGTCAAAGGAGATGGGTCCTGATTGGAGCGGTATCAATGGAGATGGGTCCTGGTGGTTTCTGATGGTGTCAATGGGGACGGGTCCTGGTGGGACCACTTCCGGAGAGGAGCAGCAGCAGATGAGGTCCTGCAGAGCAATCAGCTGGTGGGACTGTTCCTAGGGAGGAGCTGATGGAGATGGGATCCTGGTGGGACCCCTCCTGTAGAGGAGCTGATGGAGATGGGATCCTGCTGGGACCACGCCTGTGGAGTAGCTGATGGAGATGGGATCCTGGTGGGACCACGTCTGTGGAAGAGCAGCAGCAGATGAGGTCCTCCAGTACAAAACCTTCTGCTGAGGTTCTGACAGAGGTGAGGCCTTGGTGGGACCACGTCCAGCGAGGACCCAGCGCAGATGAGCCTCTGGTGGGATGACTTCTAGTGATGGAGATGAGTCTTCAGGAGGCTCCTACAGCAAAGAGGGGTCCTTCCCCTCCAAGAACCACCAGGAACTGGTGGCGATGGGGCTCCTCAGTGCAGCCACCACCACTCCTGGGCTCCTTCCCAGCGCCTGGAGAAGACCTCGTGCCGATGGGTGTCCGGGAGGGTCCGTTGGCACCTGGACCCCCCCAGTGCGGGCAGCAGCGATGGTGGGGCCCGTGTGGGACCTGCGGAAGCTGCTGGTGCTGCGCCTGCGCCCCAGGGTGCCGCGGGGGCCAATGGGAACCCGGATGCTGGGTCCTTCCTGCTCCTGCTGCTGGGGAGGAGCTGGAGACCACAGAGGGGCCCCTGTGGTCATGGGCTCTGGTGGTGGGAATGGGGCGCCCAGGGGGGGTACCTGGTGGCTGGGACCCATGGTGGGACCCAGGGGTCTGAGTATGGTGACCCAATGGGTCCATAAGGGACCAGCACCTCTGGGCATGGTGACCCAATGGGTCCCATAAGGGGTGCAGCATCTGGGCATGGTGACCCAATGGGTCCCATGAGGGACAAGTGTCTGGGCATGGTGACCCAATGGGTCCAAAAAGGACCAGCATCTGGGCAGAGTGACCCCATAGATCCCATAGGGGACCAGCATCTGGGCACAAGGACCCAATGGGTCCCATAAGTAGATCAGCATCTGGGCATGGTGACCCAATGGGACCAATGGGGGACCAGCATCAGGGCATGGTGACCCAATGGGTCCCATAAGGGGTGCAGGCACCTGAGACCTGTTGGGGGTCTTGCTGGGGGGACCAGGTCCAGGAGGGACCGAGGTGTCCAAGTCCCACCAAGGGTCCAGGGGGGACCAAGATGCCCTGGTCCAGGGTGGACCCAGGACTCTGAGTCCTACCAAGGGCCCAAAAGGAGACCCAGGGACCCAGGTCCAGGAGGGACCGAGGTGTCCAAGTCTTACCAAGGGTCCAGGGGGGACCAAGGTGCCCTGGTCCAGGGGAGACCCCCAGATACTTGCTTCCTTCCCCCCCATTTTCCCCCATCGCCCCATATTGTCCCCTGGGTGTCCCCTGGTGCCCCCATCTCCCTCCCCTGTTGTCCCTCAACGTGATGTCGCAACCGGTGGCCCCTCGCCAGCTCCTTCCCCGAAATGAGGAAGCACCCGAGAAGCCCCTCCCCCGCTCCGGCCACCCCAACCCCCACCCAAGGGACTCCCCCCATGGCTTAGGGACCCCCCCCCCAGGGGTTGGGGACACCCTGGGGTCCTGACCCCCCCCCCATTGTCTCCGTTGACCCATGGGGGGACACATGGAACACCAACCCCCACCCTGGTGGTGGGGGAGGTGTTGTCCATCCATGGGGGAGGTGGTGTCCGGTTGGACCCATAGATCCGGTTCCTCCACCCCCCCCCCCCGTGGTGTTGGGTGGCCCCATGGGTGCTGGTTACCCATTAACCAGTGGGTGCTGCTATAAAGGGACCCCCCCGGCTCCACCGTTGTCCTCCCCTGCAGCCATGGGGGCCCCGGTGCTGCCCGTCCTGTCCCTGGGGCTGCTGCTGCTGCACGTGGCCTCCAGCCAGGCCCAGATGTGAGTTATGGGACCCCCCCCCCACCCATGGGACACCCCCAGGGACACCCCCATGTGCTCATGGGACACCCTCAACCCCATTGGAACCCCTCTTCTGGGACCCCCCAGTGGATCCCCCCATTGGAACTGGTCTTCTGGGACCCCCCCCACCCCATTGGAACCCCTCTTCTGGGACCTCCCCCCATGGGACACTTCTAGGGTCCCCCTCATATGCTTATGGGACCCCCTCCCAGATTAACCTCCCATTTCCCCATTGACCCCCAGAACTGGGACCCCCACCCCAATGGGCACCCCCTCATCCAGGGACCCCCAACCTACCTGGGACCCCCCTGACCAGGTCCCCTCCCCATAGATGGGAGCCCCTTTCCAGGGTGGGTGCTGGAGGGCAATGGGGGGATACTGGGGTGCAGTGGGGGGATACTAGGGTGCAATGGGGGGATACTGGGTTGCAATGGGGGGATACTGGGGTGCAATTGGGAGAAACTGGGATGCAATGGGGGGATACTGGGGTGCAATTGGGAGATACTGGGGTGCAATGGGGGGACACTGGGTTGCAATGGGGGGATACTGGGGTGCAATTGGGAGAAACTGGGATGCAATGGGGGGATACTGGGGTGCAATTGGGAGATACTGGGGTGCAATGGGGGATACTGGGTTGCAATGGGGGGATACTGGGGTGCAATTGGGAGAAACTGGGATGCAATGGGGGAATACTGGGGTGCAATGGGGGATTTGGGGTTGCTTTAGGCCTATGGGGCAGATTGGGGGCTGAGTTATGGGGACCCCCCCACCCATGGGACACCCCCAGGATCCCCCATTTACTCATGGGATCCCCCTACCCCACTGGAACCCCTCTTCTGGGATCCCCCCACCCTATTGGTCTACGAGGTCCTCAGGGTGCTGTGGGGACAGATTGGGGGTCCCTGGGGTGCCATTGGGTCCCCAGGGCTCAATGGTGGCCGGTGTCCCCAGGGTGACGATGGTGACGCCGGCGGTGCTGAGGCTGGAGATGGAGGAGCTGGTGGTGCTGGAGGCCCCGGGGTTGTCCTCTGCGGCCGAGGCCACCATCCTGGTGCAGGACTTCCCCCACAAGCGCCACGTGCTCCATCAGACCCGTGTGGGGCTGAGCCCCAATGGGGGCATGATGGCCACCACCACCATCAAGGTGGGTCAGCACCCCCGTGTCACTGCCCCCTGCCTTGCCCCAGGCTCAACCCTATACGAGACAGTGGAGAATTTCCATGGGGTTATATGGGGCAGGTTATACGAGGTCTTTGGGGATGGTTGGTCCTATGGGACAGGGACTGTGAGGTCCTTTGTGATGGTCACCCTATGACTAAGGGATGGTCACACTTGAAATGGTCACCTCCAGATGACCTGCCCCAAGCTCAACTCTATACGAGACAGTGGAGAATCTCCATGGGGTTATATGGGGCAGGGTGGTCACCATGAGGTCTTTGGGAACGGTTGATCTGAAGTCCTACGAGACAGTGAGGTCCTTGGTGATGGTCACCCTATGACTAAGGGATGGTCACACCTGAGATGGTCACCTCCAGATGACTTGCCCCAAGCTCAATCCTATACGAGACAGTGGAGAATCTCCATGGGGTTAGTGAGATATGGGGCAGGATGGTCACCCTATGGCTAGGGGATGGTCACACCTGAGGTGGTCACCTCCAGATGACTTGCCCCAAGCTCAACCCTATACGAGACAGTGGAGAATCTCCATGGGGTTAGTGAGATATGGGGCAGGATGGTCACCCTATGGCTAGGGGATGGTCACACCTGAGGTGGTCACCTCCAGATGACCTGCCCCAAGCTCAACCCTATACGAGACAGTGGAGAATCTCCATGGGGTTAGTGAGATATGGGGCAGGATGGTCACCCTATGGCTAGGGGATGGTCACACCTGAGGTGGTCACCTCCAGATGACCTGCCCCAAGCTCAACCCTATACGAGACAGTGGAGAATCTCCATGGGGTTAGTGAGATATGGGGCAGGATGGTCACCCTATGACCAGGGGATGGTCACACTTGGGATGGTCACCTCCAGATGACCTGCCCCAGGCTCAACCCTATACGAGACAGTGGAGAATCTCCAGGGATTTAGGGAGATATGGGGCAGGATGTTCACCCTATGGCTAGGGGATGGTCACACTTGGGATGGTCACCTCCAGATGACCTGCCCCAAGCTCAACCCTATATGAGACAGTGGAGAATCTGCATGGGGTAAGTGAGATATGGGGCAGGATGGTCACCCTATGACCAGGGGATGGTCACACTTGGGATGGTCACCTCCAGATCTTTGATAATGAAGACCCTGGGGGCTGTCACTTGGGTCCTCAGCCCCATTCCCTGTGCATTGGTGCCATCTGGTGTCCCTGTCCCCACGGTGCCACCTCTGTCACCACAGGTCCTGGCCAAGGCCCTGCCCAAGTCAGCAGAGAAGCAGTTTGTGTCGGTGACGGCGCGGGTGGCCCAGGTCACCCTGGAGAAGGTGCTGCTGGTGGCGCTGCAGAGCGGCCACATCTTCGTGCAGACCGACAAGCCCATCTACACCCCTGGCTCCATCGGTGGGTCCTTGGGGTGCTGGGTCTCACCACGGCGTGTTGGGTGCTGGTGGCACTTTGGGGTCTTGGTGGCATCTTGGGGTCTTGGTGGTGTCTTGGGGTGCTGGGTTCCCTCCATGGGGTCCATGGGGTGCTGGTGTGACCTTGGGGTGTTGGGTCACCTCCATGGCACATTGGGGTGTTGGTGGCATCTTGGGGTCTTGGGTCCCTTCCATGGCACCTCTTGGGGTCTTGGTGGCATTTTGGGGTCTTGGTGGCATCTTTGGGTGCTGGTGGTATCTTGGGGTGTTAGGTCCCCTCCATAGCACACTGGGGTCTTGGTGGCATCTTGGGGTCTTGGGTTCCCTCTATGGGGTGCTGGTAGCATCTTGGGGTGTTTGGTTCCCACTGTGGCACAATGGGGTGCTGGTGGCATCTTGGGGTGTTGGGTTCCCTCCATGGAGTCCATGGGGTGCTGGTGTGACCTTGGTGTGTTGGGTCCCCTCCGTGGCACATTGGGGTGTTGGTGGCATCTTGGGGTGTTGGGTCCCCTCCATGGCATTTCTTGGGGTCTTGGTGGCACCCTGGGGTGCTGGTGTGACCTTGCCATGGTCCATCCCCAATTCTGGATGTTCTCACACCATCCTGCCCCCCTGTGTCCCCCCCCAGTGCTCTGTCGCCTCTTTGCTCTGGACCACTTCATGCAACCAGTGTCCAAGACGGTGATTGTGGAGGTCAAGGTGGGTCACAGGGACACGGGGACATGGGGACATGGGGACACCAATGCCACCATCCCCAACCACTCCATGTCCTTCAGACACCCGATAATGTCATCATCAAGCAAGTGCCCGTGTCCTCACCGATGAAGACCGGCATCTTCTCCTTCAACCACAACCTGCCCGAGGTCATCAGGTTGGTGCCACCTCCAAGGGTGACCTGGGGATGTCCATGGCCATGGGCTTGTCCCCTCACCCTGTCCCCTGCCTTTTGCAGCCTGGGGACATGGACAATAATGGCCAAATTTGAAGACTCACCAGAACAGGTCTTCAGCAGCCAGTTTGAAGTCAAGGAGTATGGTAAGGTGGGGTGGGGGTCCCCAGGGACCTGGGTCCCTTGTCCTGCACCTCTGGTCCATTGGGTGTCCACCCCATAGTGCTGCCAAGCTTCGAGGTGGTGCTGGAGCCAGAGAAGAGGTTCCTCTACATTGACCAGAAGGAGGATTTCCGAGTGTCCATCACAGCCAGGTGGGATGGAGACCCCAAACCTGCCCCTTTTGGGGGTCAAAACCCCCATGGGTGATGGGGTCACTGTGGGGTGACAAAGTCCCCAAGGATGGGCCAAAGGTGACAGGTTTGCGGTGATGGAGATGTGAGGAAAGGAGATGATGGGGACACAGGGCGATGGTGATGGAGGACAGGGGCTGAGGAGGACACAGGGTGATGGTGACGGAGGTGGCAGGAGGACATGGGCTGAGGAGGACACAGGGTGATGGTGGTGGAGGACAGGGGCTGAGGAGGACACAGGGTGATGGTGATGGAGGTGGCAGGAGGACATGGGTGTATGAAGACCTGGGGCAATGGGGTGACAGGGTGGCATGACAAGAGGCTGTGGGGACATGAGGTGGCAGCGAGGTGGATGCGATGGGGACAAGGGTTGATGGTGACAGTGGTGGCTTGTCCCATAGGTACCTCTATGGGAAGCGTGTGCAGGGATCAGCCTTTGTCCTCTTTGGTGTCATGGTGGATGACGAGAAGAAGAGCATCCCCCAGTCCCTGCGCCGCGTCCAGGTGACCCCATCTTTGTCCCTATCCCCACACCTTGTCCCTGTTCCAGTGCCCTGTTGAGCTCTGTCTTCTCCATCCCCATCCCCATCCCCATGGTTATCCCTGTGCCACCATCTCCATACTGCAGGTGTTGGATGGGGACGGAGAAGCCGTGTTGTCCATGGCCACGCTGCAGCAGCGATTCCCCAACCCTGCGGAGCTGGTGGGACATTCCCTCTACGTGTCCGTCACCGTGCTCACCGAGTCAGGTCTGCAGCAGGGTCACAGGGGGCTTGTGGGGACAGTGGGGACGTGAGAGGCCACGGGCTCAATGTGGCTGTCGTGGTCTTCAACAAGTTGGGTAGGTGGGGAAAGGTGGGGACGTGGGGACAGCACTGACATGTGGGGCTGGGGACATGGGGATGGGGACAGTGAGTATGGGGAGATGTGGGGATGGGGACAGTGAGGATGGGGAGACATGGGGACGGGGACAGAGAGGATGGGGAGACATGGGGATGAGGACAGTGAGGATGGGGAGATGTGGGGATGGGGAGATGTGGGGATGAGGACAGTGAGGATGGGGAGATGTGGGGATGGGGACAGTGGGGATGGGGACAGTGAGGATGGGGACAGTGGGGATGGGGACAGTGAGGATGGGGAGATGCGGGGATGAGGACAGTGAGGATGGGGAGACGTGGGGATGGGGACAGTGAGGATGGGGAGATGTGAGGATGGGGACAGAGAGGATGGGGAGACATGGGGATGGGGGCAGAGAAGATGAGGAGATGCGGGGATGGGGACAGAGAGGATGGGGGGATGTGGGGATGGGGACAATGGGGACAGTTGGGTCACCCAGCACCCAGGTGACATGTCCTTTCCCATGGTCCTTCAGGCAGTGACATGGTGGAGGCCCAGCGCAGCGGCATCCGCATCGTGACGTCCCCCTACACCATCCACTTCACCCGCACCCCAAAGTACTTCAAGCCGGGGATGCCCTTTGACCTGACGGTAATGGCATCTGGGGACAGCGGTGGCATTGGTCCAGGACCCCCATGGTACCAGGGTCCCCAACATCAGGATGGGGACAGTGGTGGCATTGCTCCAGGACCCCCATGGTACCAGGGTCCCTATCATCAGGACCATGCCTGCATGGACCCACCACAGTGGAATAGACTTGGGGACCAGGATCTGTCCCTATGTCATATCACTGTGTCACTGTCCCTGTGTCACCCTGATGGCACCAGGTGACATGACCCTCCTGCCACACCCCCATGTGATGTCCTCGTGTCCCCCTGCAGGTCTATGTCACTAACCCAGACGCGTCCCCAGCTTCACGTGTCACCGTCAAGGCTGATGGCTTCCAGGGTGTTGTGTCCACCCAGCGTGATGGCACAGCCAAGCTGGTCCTCAACATGCCGGCCAACAAGGACACTGTCCCCATCACTGTGAGTGGGGAGAGGAACCGGGGTGGCCTTGGAACTGGTGGGTGGGGATGGGACTGGTTGGAGGGAGCTGCTGTTGGGGTGGTTGAGATGGCCAGGGTGAGCAAGGACCGTGGTCACCATTGACCAAGAGCCAGGATAACAGGAAAGGGACCAGGATGGCCTAGATATCCATGGAGGCCAAGCATCAGGGCCACCGTGGCCACCACTGCCCAAGGAGCAGGATGGCTGGTGTCAGGGGGACTGTGGTGGCCAACATAAATGGGTTGACCAAGACATCGAGGGTCAAGGACCAGGGGATGTCCAGTGTCATGGAGACTGGCAAAGATGTCCATAGTGGCCAAGTCATCCAGGGTGGCCTGCAGCCAGGGTCAGTATGATTGGACACTGCCAGGGATGGGGCAGCCACAGCTTCTCCATTCAACCCCTCCCAGTGTCCCACCACCCTCATGGGGAGAACTTCTTCCTTATCTCCAACCTGAACTTCCCCTGTTGCAGTTTGAACCCATCACCCCTTGTCCTATTGCTACAGTCCCCGATGAAGGTCCCTCTCCGTGTCCTTGTAGCCCCCTTCAGACCCTGGAAGCTGCTCTGAGGTCTCCACGCAGCTTCTCTTCTCCAGCCCCAATGTTCTCAGCCTGGCTCCATACAGGAGCTGCTCCAGCCCCTGATCATCCTTTTGGCCTCCTCTGGCCTTGCTCCAGCAGCTCCATGTCCTCCTTATGTTGAGGACACCAGAGCTGGATGCAGCATCCAAGTGGGGTCTCACCAGAGCAGAGCAGAGGGGCAGGATCCCTGCCTTGGACCTGCACCCACCATATGGTTGGCTGGATCATGTTGAGCTTCTCCTCACCCAACACCCCCAAGTCCTTCTCAGGCTGCTCCATCCAGCCCGTGTCTCCCTTGGGATTGTCCCAGCCCATGTGCAAGGACGTTGCCCTTGGCCCTGTTGATCTCCATGAGGTTCCTGCCCATCCAGGCCTGTCTGGATCCCATCCCTCCCCTCCAGCTCACCCCACACAGCTCGGTGCCACCACAGCCGTGCTGGGATCTCCTGCCCAGGGCCACCCCTCTCCATGCTGACCAAGGGGCACCGTGTCCCTGTGTGTAGGTGCGGACGGAGGAGCCGGAGCTCCCTGGTTCCCGTCAGGCCTCGCGGCAGATGGTGGCCGAAGCCTATCGCAGCCAAGGAGCATCGGGGAACTTCCTCCACTTGGCCGTGGGGGCCACGGAGCTGCAGCTCGGGGACAACCTGGCTGTCAACTTCCACCTCAAGACCAACAACAACAAAGTCCGCGACTCGGTCCCCTACTTCACCTACCTGGTGAGCGCCGGCCACCAACCCAATCCCAGTGTCCCGGTGCCACCAACCCAACCCCAGTGTCCCGGTGCCACCAACCCAACTCAAGTGTCCTGGTGCCACCAACCCAAGTGTCCAGATGCCACCAACCCAACCCAAGTGTCCAGGTGCCTCCAACCCAACCCAAGTGTCCAGGTGCCACCAACCCAACCCCAGTGTCCAGGTGCCACCAACCCAACCCAAGTGTCCAGGTGCCTCCAAGCCAACCCAAGTGTCCAGGTGCCACCGACCCAAGTGTCCAGGTGCCACCAACCCAAGTGTCCAGGTGCCACCAACCCAACCCCAGTGTACAGGTGCCTCCAACCCAACCCAAGTGTCCAGGTGCTACAAACCCAAGAGTCCAGATGCCCCCAACCCAAGTGTCCAGGTGCCTCCAACCCAAGTGTCCAGGTGCCTCCAACCCAAGTGTCCAGGTGCCACCAACTCAAGTGTCCAGGTGCCTCCAACTCAAGTGTCCAGGTGCCATCAACCCGAGTGTCCAGGTGCCACCAACTCAAGTGTCCAGGTGCCACCAACCCAACCCAAGTGGCCAGGTGCCACCAACTCAAGTGTCCAGGTGCCTCCAACCCAACCCAAGTGTCCAGGTGCCACCAACTCAAGTGTCCAGGTGCCTCCAACCCAACCCAAGTGTCCAGGTGCCACCAACCCAACCCAAGTGTCCAGGTGCCACCAACCCAACCCAAGTGTCCAGGTGCTACCAACCCCAATGTCCAGGTGCCACCAACCCAACCTTTCCTTGGCCACCACAGATCATGAGCAAGGGACACATAGTCCGTGCGGGGCGCCAGCGGCACGAGGCCGGCCAGAGCCTGGTGACCATGTCCCTGCCGGTGACCTCCGAGCTCCTCCCTTCCTTCCGCATCGTGGCCTACTACTACGTGATGCCGGGCGAGATCGTGGCTGACTCCATCTGGGTTGATGTCAAGGACACTTGCATGGGCACCGTGAGTGTGTCCCCAATGCCCTGGGGTTCAGGGGACCCTTGGGGGGCATTGCTTGGGCCTTGGAGGTGGCCTGGGTGAGCCTTGAGGTGGTTCTTGAGGGGCTTGGGTGGTCCATGATGGGGCTTGGGTGGTCCATGATAGGGATTGGATGGTCCATGATGGGGCTTGGGTGGTTCATGATGGGGTTTGGGTGGTTCTTGAGGGGCTTAGGTGGTCCTTGAGGGGCTTGAGTGGTCCTTGAGGGTCTTGGTTGGTGTCCCATGATGAGGATTAGGTGGTTCATAATGGGGTTTGAGTGGTCCATAATGGAGTTTGAGTGGCCCATGATAGGGGTTGGGTGGTCCATGATGAGACTTGGGTGGTCCTTGAGGGGCTTGGATGGTTCATGATGGGGCTTGAGTGGTCTGTGATGGGGATTGGTTGGTCCTTGAGGGGTTTGAGTGGTCTGTGATGGGGTTTGGATGGTCCAGGATGGGGATTAGGTGGTCCAGGATGGAGCTTGGGTGGTCCTTGAGGGGCTTGGATGGCTCATGATGGGGCTTGGGTGTCACTGAGGTGATTTGGGTAGTCCATGTGAGCATTTCATGGTGGGCCTTGGTTGGTCCATTGGTGCTCCAGCTCTTCCATGGTGCAATCCCCAACCATCGCCTACCCCTGGAGGACTCCACCACCCCATTGGCTTAGAGTTACCCCCATGGGCATCTGCTGGGGGTGTCATCAAGTGGGTTTGGGGCACCCCATGGCCATGACCCTCTCCAAGCCCCATGTCCTCTGCAGCTGGTGGTGAAGGGAGCGACAGAAGCTGACAACCGGGTGCATGAACCAGGAACACCCATGAGGCTGCGCATCGAGGGCGACCACAAAGCCTATGTGGGCTTGGTGGCCGTGGACAAGGGTGTCTTCGTCCTCAGCAAGAAGAACAAGCTCACCCAGTCCAAGGCGGGTGTCCAGGTCCCCATCCCCATTGTTCCCCCCATGATGGGCTTGTCCTGGTTGTCATGGTTGTCCCATGGTGGCCACAGGTTTGGGACACGGTGGAGAAGAGTGACATCGGCTGCACCCCCGGCAGCGGGAGGGACAACGTGGGGGTCTTTGCTGATGCTGGTCTCAGCTTGGTCACCAACGTGAAGATCACCACACCACAGCGAGGGGGTAGGGGACATGTGGGGATGGGACAACCTGGGGGTGACGCCTTGGATATGGGCAGGTGGCACTTGAAGGATGGGGATGTGACACCCAAGGGATCGGTGTTTTGTTCCATCAGCTTTGGGATATGCCAACGGATGTCCAGGGGAGGTGACACTGGGGTTGGGGCTGGTGATGGGCTCCTGACGTGTGTCCCCTCTGTCCCCAGAGGTGAACTGTCCCCAACCTGCGCAGCGCAAGCGCCGCTCCGTGCAGCTCATCGAGTACAAGGCCACCAAGGGTAGGTGGCACCAGGAGTGTCCCATGTCCCCAGTGGGCACCAGAGCATCCCATGGCCCAGTCAATACCAGTGTCCCATGTCCATCCCATGGTACCTATCCCAGTACAGGTGTCCTATGTCCTTGAAGAGCATCACAATGTCCCAGGAGATACCACAGTATCCCATGTCCCAGTGAACACCAGTGTCCCGTATCCCAAAGGACACCAGAGTGTCCTATGTCCCCAGTGACCCCACAGCATCCCATATCCCAAAGGACACCAGAGTGTCCCATGTCCCCAGTGACCCCACAGCATCCCATATCCCAGAGGACACCAGGGAGTCCCATGGCCCTCATGACCCCACAGCATCCCATATCCCAAAGGACACCAGGGTGTCCCATGTCCCCAGTGACCCCACAGCATCTCCTATCCCAAAGGACACCAGGGTGTCCCATGTCCCCAGTGACCCCACAGCATCCCATATCCCAAAGGACACCAGGGTGTCCCATGTCCCCAGTGACCCCACAGCATCCCATATCCCAAAGGACACCAGGGTGTCCCATGTCCCCAGTGACCCCACAGCATCTCCTATCCCAAAGGACACCAGGGTGTCCCATGTCCCCAGTGACCCCACAGCATCCCATATCCCAAAGGACACCAGGGTGTCCCATGTCCCCAGTGACCCCACAGTATCCCATATCCCAAAGAACACCAGGGTGTCCCATGTCCCCAGTGACCCCACAGCATCTCCTATCCCAAAGGACACCAGGGTGTCCCATGTCCCCAGTGACCCCACAGCATCTCCTATCCCAAAGGACACCAGGGTGTCCCATGTCCCCAGTGACCCCACAGCATCCCATATCCCAAAGACACCAGGGTGTCCCATGTCCCCAGTGACCCCACAGCATCCCATATCCCAAAGACACCAGAGTGTCCCATGTCCCCAGTGACCCCACAGCATCCCATATCCCAAAGGACACCAGAGTGTCCCATGGCCCTTGTGACCCCACAGCATCCCATATCCCAAAGGACACCAGCGTGTCCCATGTCCTGGTGACTGGCTCTGGGGCCGGGTACCAATTGGGTCCCTTGGTGCCGACAGCGGCCGAGTACAAGGACAAGGCTCTGCGCAAGTGCTGTGAGGACGGGATGAAGGAGAACCCCATGGACCACAGCTGCGAGCACCGCTCCACCTACATCCAGGATGGAGAAGCTTGTGTCCAGGCCTTCCTCGACTGCTGCACCCACATCAGGACCATCCGCAACCAGAAGCAGCGCCTGCTTCACCTCAAGCTGGCCCGAAGCAAGTGATGGGACATGGAGAGGTTCATGGAGGGGTTGGTGGTTGGGTGAAGCTTCAGTGAAGCTTGGGGGATGCTTGGGGGAACCTCTAGTGATGCTTGTGCCACCCTTGGGTGATGTTTGTGCTACCCTTGGATGATGCTTGGGTGATGCTTGGGTGAAAGTTGGGTGAACCTCAGGTGATGCTTGTGCTACCCTTGGATGATGCTTGGGTGAAAGTTGGGTGAACCTCAGGTGATGCTTGTGCTACCCTTGGGTGAAGGTTGGGTGAACCTCAGGTGATGCTTGTGCCTCCTTTGGGTGACACTTGGCCGATGCCCACCCATCGCTTGGCCAACACATGGGTGGTGCTTGGCTGATGCAGGGGTGAACCGGCTTCCTAGGGATAGGGACCCGGGTGCTATGGTCCAGCGGGCCTGTGTCCCCCCCAGGTGAGGTGGACGATGGGTTCTTGGCTGATGAGGACATCACCTCCCGGAGCCTCTTCCCTGAGAGCTGGTTGTGGCAGGAGGAGCCGCTGACGGAGCAGCCCAATGAGCTGGGGTGAGTCCTGGCCCCATGGTCCATGTGGTCAACACAGGACCACAACACCATGATCCACCCAGAGCCCTCACAGAGGCTGCTTCTGACCCCATGGTACCTCCTTGGACCTCCTTGGTCCGGCTCAGGGCCCATCTACAGCCCCCGGTCCAGCTTTGGGACCAGCTTGGTGGCCTGTTCCACCTCCTTAGCTTGGCTTGGAGACCATTATGACCCCCTTGGCCATTCCCATCCTCTGCAGGATCTCCACGAAGACCCTCCCTGTGTACCTGAAGGACTCCATCACCACATGGGAGGTCCTGGCTGTCAGCATCTCCAAGACCAAGGGTACGTGATGGCGAAGGATTCCCTGTGGAGCAAAGGAATACCCCAAACCTCAGGGATGGTCCCTGGGTCTTGAGGGGTCCCCTAAAGCCTGGTGGGTTTCCTTGGAGTTTGAAGGATGTCCAAGACCTTAGAAGGGTGGAGAGGTGCCCGGGACCTTGGGGACATCCATCAAAGCTTGGGGGCATTCTTTGGGACTTGAGGGATCCCCTAAGCCTTGGGAGAACTCTATTGGACTTGAGGGATCTCCTACGTCTTGGGAGGACTCCATTGGACTTGAAGGATCCCCTAAGCCTTGGGAGGACTCCATGGGCCTTGAGGGATCTCCTAAGCTTTGGGAGGACTCCATGGGCCTTGAGGGATCTCCTAAGCCTTGGAATGACTCCATTGGACTTGAAGGATCTCCTTAAGCCTTGGGAGGACTCCATTGGACTTGAGGGATCTCCTAACCCTTGGGGATGCCCCTGGGGTCCCCACAAGCTCACAAACCTGGCCCTGTGTGGTCCCCACTAGGGCTGTGCGTGGCCGACCCCTATGAGATCACGGTGATGAAGGAGTTCTTCATGGACCTGCGCCTGCCCTACTCGGTGGTGAGGAACGAGCAGGTGGAGATCCGCGCCATCCTCTACAACTACTGGACACAGAAGATCACGGTTGGCAGGAGACCCAAGACCCAGGGACCATGGTGAGGGGGTCCATGGTCACCTCAAGCCCATTGACCAACCTCTCCTGTGGCCCATAGGTGCGTGTGGAGCTGATGTACAACCCAGCCCTGTGCAGCGCCTCCACCTCCAAGCAGCGCTACCAGCAGGTCTTCAGCCTGGATCCTCAGTCCTCAAGGGCCGTGCCCTTCGTCATCGTGCCCTTGGAGCTGGGGCTCCATGAGGTCGAGGTGAAGGCGGCCGTCCAGGGCCGCTTTGTGGCCGATGGTGTCAAGAAGAAGCTCAAAGTGGTGGTGAGTGGCCACCATATGGTGCCATCTCCATCCCGGAGATGTTCCCAGAGGAGCAGCCCTGTGTCCACATGGGGTTGGTACCCAGGGATGAAGGATGCTCCCCACCAAGGATGCTCAAGTGGGGCTTTCCCAGTTTGGTGTATGAACTGGGGGGTGCTGGTTTATACTGGGACAACACAGAGAGGCTGGGCAAGGGGGACCCAAACTCAACCTAACCTTGAGCATTGGAATCTCCTGGAGATGGGAAAGGGAGACCCAAACCCAACCCAACCTTTAGCATTGGGATTTCCTGAACATGGGAAAGGGGGACCCAAACCCAACCTAACCTTGAGCATTGGAATCTCCTGGAGATGGGAAAGGGAGACCCAAACCCAACCCAACCTTTAGCATTGGGATTTCCTGAACATGGGAAAGGGGGACCCAAACCCAACCTAACCTTGAGCATTGGAATCTCCTGGAGATGGGAAAGGGAGACCCAAACCCAACCCAACCTTTAGCATTGGGATTTCCTGGACATGGGAAAGGGAGACCCAAACCCAACCTAACCTTGAGCATTGGGCTCTCCTGGACATGGGAAAGAGGGACCCAAACCCAACCTAACCTTGAGCATTGGGCTCTCCTGGACATGGGAAAGAGGGACCCAAACCCAACATAACCTTGAGCATTGGGCTCTCCTGGACATGTGAAAGAGGGACCCAAACCCAACCCAACCTTTAGCACTGGACTTTCATCTCTGCAGCCTGAAGGGATGAGGATGGAGAAGACAGTGAAGATAATCGAGCTGGACCCGAAGACGAAGGGAGTCAGTGAGTGGCCCCATCTGGTCTTGGGGGTGTCTCAGCCCCACAGGGATGTTCCACTGAGGGAAAGGTCTAGGGCATCTATGGGGCAAAGGAAGTCCCACTGTGGGGCTGGGACATCTTGGGGGATGAAGGGTGGACCAGCAAGGGTAGGACTTGGGTGACAAGGGACATCCCACTGTGGGCATCTTGTGGAATGAGGAAGGTGCTACCATGGGTCTATGGGGCCAAGGGACATCCTGCTTGGAGCTGGGGCATCTCAAGGGAGAAGGGACATCCTGGATGGCTCTGGGACATCTTGAGGGACAAAGGACATCCTGCTGCAGATGTGGGGCAGGGCTGGCTCAACCTCAGGTTGTGGGGAGGGGACATGAAGGACTTGGGGTCACTCATCTCCATCCTACCCCACAGATGGTGTGCAGGAGGAGAGGGTGAAGGCTGCCAACCTCTCTGACATTGTCCCCAACACGGAGTCGGAGACCAAAGTCAGCATCCAAGGTGAGGGTGACCAGGCGAAGGGACATGCATGGGGACAAAGGCTTGGGACCTTCCTGGCTTCACATCTCCCCTTCTTCTTGGCCAGGCAACCCTGTGTCCATCATGGTGGAGAAAGCCCTGGATGGGGAGAAGCTGAAGCATCTCATCGTGACACCATCGGGCTGTGGGGAGCAGAACATGATCAAGATGACACCCACCGTCATTGCCACCCATTACCTGGACAGCACATTGCAATGGGAGAGCCTGGGTGTTGACCAACGCGCTGAGGCCATCAACTTGATCAAGAAGGGTAAGAGCATCCCCCAAAGGGTGGGAGCATCTCCTGGGTTCCTCTCTTGGGGTGCTAAATATCCCCATCAGCCAAGGTGCTGAAGGACCTTTGAAGGAGACATGGGTTGGGTGCGACCAGGTTGGGGATCTCTATTGGTTGGCACTGGGATGGGCTCCAGGAAGGGGTTGGTGCCTTGAAGCTTGGCTGGGTGCTCCCTGTGGTGCTCAACCACCATCTCCTCCCCAGGTTACACCCAACAACTTGCATTCCGGAAGCCTGACAGCTCATATTCAGCCTTCAAGAACCGTCCCGCAAGCACTTGGTGAGGTCCTGTGGCCACCATGGGTCTGGGTGATAGGGTTGGATGTGGCACTAAGGTTCTCCTGTCCCCAGGTTGACAGCCTACGTGGCCAAAGTCTTTGCCATGGCCATGAAGCTGATAGACATTGAGCCCGAGGTGGTTTGTGGTGCTGTGAAATGGCTCATCCTGAATAGGCAGAAGCCAGATGGGATCTTCCACGAAGATGCTCCTGTCGTCCACAAGGAGATGGTGGTATGGGGGGGATTCAAGGCCTGGTGGTGACCCTGTTGGCTTATGGAATGGAAAGGACAATGTTGGGTGACAGGGACAAGCATTGAGTGGCCAGAGCCTGGTATGGAGACCACGATGCTGAGGTCTTCCTCCTCCATCTCTCACACAGGGAGGTTACCAGGGTGCTGAGCCCGAGGTGTCCCTCACAGCCTTTGTCCTCATCGCGCTGGAGGAGGCCCGGGAAATCTGCAAGGACCATGTCAACGTGAGTGGCCCCACAACGGGAAAGAGGGGGGACAACAAACCTGCGCCATAGGAGGACAAGTGCTTCAAGACGAGGTGCTCACCCCTTATAGCAGCCACCCAAGAATCTAAACTCGCCTCCTTTCTGCCCAGAGCTTGGACAACGGCATCTCCAAAGCTGCTGAATACCTGGCCCGGAGGTACCAGTCACTGGCCCGGCCCTACACGGTGGCCCTGAGCTCCTATGCCTTGGCCTTGACAGGGAAGCTCAGGAGCGAGAAGGTTCTCATGAAGTTCTCCAAAGGTGATGTTCCACCAGGATAAAACTGATGGGGGGGGGTGGTGTAATTATGGGTTAGCAGAGAGCTGTGGTCAATGGCTCAATGGCCAAGTGGAGACTGAGGGGTCAGTGCTGGGTTCAGCATCGTTGTTGGGGACAGTGGGATTGAGCACCCTCAGCACAGTTGTGGTGGCATCGAGGTGTATGGGGTGAACTGGAGGGGAGGGATGGGATCCAGAGGGACCCGGACACGCTGGAGAGGTGGGAACCTCATGGAGATCACCAGGGCCAAGGGCAAGGTCCTTGCACATGGACTGGGACAAACCCAAGGGAGACATGGACTGGATGAAGCAGCCTGAGAAGGACTTGGGGGTGTTGGGTGAGGAGAAGCTCAACATGATCCAGCCATATAGTGGGTGCAGGTCCAAGGCAGGGATCCTGCCCCTCTACTCTGCTCTGGTGACAGCCCACTTCGATGCTGCATCCAGCTCTGGTGTCCTCAACATAAGGAGGACATGGAGCTGCTGGAGCAAGGCCAGAGGAGGATGATCAGGGGCTGGAGCAGCTCCTGTATGGAGCCAGGCTGAGAACATTGGGGCTGGAGAAGAGAAGCTGCGTGGAGACCTCAGAGCAGCTTCCAGGGTCTGAAGGGGGCTACAAGGACATGGAGAGGGACCTTCATCGGGGACTGTAGCGATAGGACAAGGGGTGATGGGTTCAAACTGCAGCAGGGGAAGTTCAGGTTGAAGATAAGGAAGAAGTTCTCCCCATGAGGGTGGTGGGACACTGGGAGGGGTTGAATGGAGAAGGTTTGGATGAAGCGTCCCTGTTCAAGGCCAGGTTGGACACAGGGGCTTGGAGCAACCTGCTCTAGTGGAAGGTGTCCCTGTATGTGGCAGGCGGTTGGAACTGGATGAGCTTTAAGGTTCCTCCCAACCCAACATATTCCATTCTATGGTGTGGGGAGAACCCATCCCTGGAGGGTGCTGAGGGACCGATGTCACCGCAGGGGGCAACCGCTGGGAGGAACGCAACGCCTTCACCTACAACATCGAGGGCACCTCCTATGCTCTGCTGGCCCTGCTGCGGATGGAGAAGCCGGAGCTGACGGGGCCGGTGGCCCGGTGGCTGTCCCAGCAGAACTACTTCGGTGGTGGCTACGGATCCACCCAGGTGGGTTACGGACCCCCCTGGCACCCATGGGTGCTGTCCATGGGTCTGAGGGATGAATGTTGAGGGGTCATCAATGGCCATGGGGATTCCAGGGATGTGGCATGTCTCACAGGGGGCACATCTGGTGCCGTGGGACTCCCAAGACATTGGGGTCACCTCAGGGCCCTAGGGGAACACCCTGGTCCTATGGGACCCTAAAGGCATTGGGAGACCTCTTGGGGCTTGGGGTGTCACCTCAAGGCTCTTGGGATCCCCCATGTCCTTGAGGAACACCCCTGCTCCTATGGGATCTCAAGGACTTTAGAAAACCCACAAGCCCTGTCTCTGGGGCCACCTCCAGCCCCTGTGGGCCCTCAGGGACACATCCTGTCCCTGGAGGACACCTCTGCTCTGTAACATCTCCAAGGGCATGTTCCAAGTGCTATCAGGACTTGGGGTCACCCTGAGCTCAGGGCCACACTGGGGGCTTTGGGGATGCTCCAGGTGATGTCCCCAAGCCCTGGTGACACAAGTGTGCCTGCAGGCCACCATCCTGGTGTTCCAAGCATTGGCCCAGTACCAGGTGGCATCTCCCCGGGAGCTCAACCTGGACCTGGACGTGTCGGTGCTGCTGCCCCGGCGTGCCAATGCCATCACCTACCGCATCGAGAACCGCAACGCGCTGGTGGCGCGCTCGGCCGAGGTACCATCGGGGCCATGGTGGTGGCCAGGGGATGTCCCTGTCCCCTCTGGGGCTCTTCATGTCCCAGGACAGTCCTGTCCCCTTGCTATGGCCCTCGGCTGTCCCTGTCCCTTCCAAGTATCCATCCAAGGCTTGGGATGTCCCTGCCATGTCCCTCTATGTCCCAGGTTGATCTTGTCCCCTTCTCTTGGCCTGGAATGTCCCTGTCCCCTTCATGTCCCTCCACATCCTCTGATATCCTTGTCCCCTCCATGTCCTTCATTGTCCCTGTCCCCTTTGTGTCATGCAACACTGTTGTCCTCTCCATGTCCTTCAGTGTCCATTCCTCCATTGTGTCATGCAATGCCGTTGTCCCCTCCACGTCCTGGGATGTCCCATCCCTCCATGTCCCTCCCAGAGGATGTCCCTGCCCCATCCCAATGTCCCCTCTCCCCATAGACCAAGCTGAACGAGGACTTCACAGTGAAAGCTGAGGGCACGGGCAAGGGCACGATGACCGTGGTGACCATCTACAATGCCATAGTCCCCGAGAAGGACAACAAGTGTGACAGCTTTGACCTGAGGGTGCAAGTGGAGGATGTGAAGATGGGTGAGTCCCCCACATGTACCCCCCATGTCCTCACTCCATATGTGTCCCCTTCGATATCCCCTCATTGTCCCCATGACAGGCAAGGAACGGGAAGGTGCCATTCGCTCCATCAAGATCACCATCTGCACCAGGTAGGACAGTATGGGGACATCAGGGATGTTGGAGATAGAGATGGGAATGGGGATGGAGGGGATCCCCCCGTAGGGATCCTTGGGAATGGGGACATCAGGGATGGGGGTGCTGGGGACAATAGGGCATCTGGGGACAGGCAGGTGGCCTCAGCCCTGTCCCCGTAGGTACCTGGACAACGTGGATGCCACCATGTCCATCCTTGATGTCTCCATGCTCACAGGCTTCTTGCCTGATGTCCACGACCTGAAAAGGGTGAGTGTGGTCCATGGGGACATGGGGATACATGGGGGGGACCCAGAACCTTGCATCTTTGTGCCATTGTGTCCCACCTTGTCCCCACATGTCCCCAAGCCCCATGTGTGTCCCCACATCCCTTATGTGCCCCATATTTCCCTGTGCCACCACATCCCTGTGCCTTGCCCTTCATGGCCATGTGCCACCGTGTTCCTTGGTGTCACCATCCCCATGTCCTCCTATCTCTGCATGTCCTCTTCACCTTGCCCATGGCCACGTGTCCCTGCATGTCCCATGTGGCCAGTGTCACCATGTTCCTCTGTGTCCCTCCATCCCTGTATCCTGATGTGTGTCCTCACATGTCCCTTGTGTCCTGCATGTCACCATGGCCCTGTCCTCAGCTCACAGATGGGGTGGACAGGTACATCTCCAAGTTTGAGATCGACCAAGCACAGTCGGACCGCAGCAACGTTGTCATCTACCTCGACAAGGTGGGGACATGAGGGACATGGGGATGGGGACAAGATGGGACAGGGATAGGGATGTGATGGGACAGGGATAGGGATGTGATGGGATAGGGGTGGGGATGCAATGGGACAGGGATAGGGATGTGATGGGACAGGGGTGGAATGTGATGGGATAGGGGTGAGGATGTGGTGGGACAAGGATAGGGATGTGATGGGACAGGGATAAGGATGTGATGGGACAGGGGGGGGATGCAATGGGACAGGGATAAGGATGTGATGGGACAGGGGTGGGATGTGATGGAACAGAGGTGGGATTGCAACAGGACAGGGGTAGGGATGTGATGGGACAGGGATAGGGATGTGATGGGATAGGGGTGGGGATGCAATGGGACAGGGATAGGGATGTGATGGGACAGGGGTGGGATGTGATGGGACAGGGGTGAGGATGTGATGGGACAAGGATAGGGATGTGATGGGACAGGGGTAGGGATGTGATGGGACAGGGGTAGGGATGTGATGGGACAGGGATAAGGATGTGATGGGACAGGGGTGGGGATGTGATGGGACAGGGGTAGGGATGTGATGGGACAGGGGTGGGGATGTGATGGGACAGCGGTAGGGATGTGATGGGACAGGGATAGGGATGTGATGGGATAGGGGTGGGGATGCAATGGGACAGGGATAGGGATGTGATGGGACAGGGGTGGGATGTGATGGGACAGGGGTGAGGATGTGATGGGACAAGGATAGGGATGTGATGGGACAGGGGTAGGGATGTGATGGGACAGGGGTAGGGATGTGATGGGACAGGGATAAGGATGTGATGGGACAGGGGTGGGGATGTGATGGGACAGCGGTAGGGATGTGATGGGACACGTGGGGATGTGATGGACAGCGGTAGGGATGTGATGGGACAGGGATGGATGTGATGGACAGGGGTGGGATGTGATGGGACAGGGGTAGGGAATGTGATGGGACAGGGTGGGAATGTGATGGGACAGCAGTAGGGATGTGATGCAGATCGGTGATGGGACAGGGGTGGGGATTGATGGACATGCGGTAGGGATGTGATGGGACAGGGGTGAGGATGTGATGGGACGGGGGTGGGGATGTGATGGGACAGGGGTGGGGATGTGATGGGACAGGGGTAGAGATGTGATGGGACAGGGATAGGGATGTGATGGGACAGGGGTGGGGATGTGATGGGACAGGGGTGGGGACAAAGACAAGGATGGGCATAGAATGGAGTTGGGAACATGAGCAGGGATGAAATGGGAACAAAGATGAGGATGAAGCTGGGGACAGGGGTGGGGACTGGGATGGGGATGCCGGTGGGGTTGGGGACATAGCAAAAGGCTGGACCAGGGATGGAGATAGGAATGAAGCTGGGAACAGAGGTGAGGACAGGAAAGGGTCTCAGGAGTGGGGGCAAGGACAGGATGGCCTCATGGCTGGGGACAGGGGTGCTGAGTGCCACCGCCGTGTCCCCAGATCTCACACAAGGCCGAGGAGTGCTTCTCCTTCAAGGCCCACCAGCAGTTCAAGGTGGGCTTGATCCAGCCCGCGGCTGTCACCGTCTACAGCTACTACAAGATCGGTGGGTCCCACGTCCCCCAGTGACACCCTTGGGTCCCCTCTTGTCCCTTTGTCCCTGCTGATCTTCCTCCTGTCCCACCACATCCTTTTGCCTCTTCTGCTGACCCTCACCCTCTGCATGTCACTGCTCTGCCCCCATGTCTCCCACTGTGTCCTCACCCCACCTCATGTCCCCATGTCCCAGCAGATGACCGTTGCACCCGTTTCTACCACCCGGATAAGGAAGGTGGAAAACTGAGCAAGATCTGCTACAAGGACGTGTGCCGCTGCGCTGAAGGTGACTTGGGGACACAGGGACACGCTGGGTCAACACCCCTACTGTGATGGGACATGTCATCGTTGTGATGGGACATCATAGTCTTGATGGGACATGTCATTGTGATGGGACATCATGGGCATGATGGGGCATGCACATATTGTGGTGGGACACATCACTGTAATGGGACATCATGGTTGTGATGGGACATGTCATTGTTGTGATGGGACATGTCGTTGTTGTGATGGGGCATCATGGCCATGATGGGACATGTCATTGTGGATGATGGGATGTCATGGTCATGAT
This sequence comes from Strigops habroptila, assembly GCF_004027225.2. Taxonomy (NCBI): domain Eukaryota; kingdom Metazoa; phylum Chordata; class Aves; order Psittaciformes; family Psittacidae; genus Strigops; species Strigops habroptila. Next base: position 27,870 of record NW_022651058.1, read on the forward strand.
CAGACACATCATTGTGATGGGACATCATGGTCATGATGGGACATGTCATTGTGATGGGACATCATGGTCATGATGGGACATGTCATTGTGTGTGTCCTCACATGTCATGGTCATGGTTGGACACATCACTGTTGTGGTGGGATGTCATGACTGTGATGGGACACATCGCTGTTGTGGTAGGATGTCATGACTGTGATGGGACACATCATTTTGGATGATGTGATGTCATGGCCATGATGGGACACATCATTGTTGTGGTGGGATGTCATGACTGTGATGGGACACATCATTGTGGATGATGGGACATTACGGCTGTGATGGGACACATCATTGACAAGCTGGGATGTGTCATGACTGCAATGGAGCCACATCCCTGCTATGGTGGGACACATCCCTGCCATGGTGGGACATGTCACTGTCACAACAGACCTTGTCATGGCCGTGTCTCCATGTCCCTGCAGAAAACTGCTTCAAGCAGCAGAAGGATGATGTCCCCATGACCGTCAACCAACGCATTGAGCGTGCCTGCGAGCCGGGAGTTGACTATGGTGGGACATGGGGGACATGATGGGACATGGGAGGACATGGGGGACATGGGGATATGGTGGGACATGGAGATATGGTGGGACACGGGGGACATGGACATGGGTCACGGTGGGGAGTTGTGGCACATGGGGGGACGTAAAAGATGTGGATGGGGACATGAAGGGCCATTGAAGGACACAAGGAGCATGGAGAGACAGGAGGGGACATGAAGGGACAAGGACAGGTGGGGATATAGAAGATGGAAAGGTGGGGACAGAGGGACCCCCAAGTGCAGTGGGGCCACCCTAGTGCTGTCTGGGGATGGGGGTGACATGGTGACATCCATCCCCAGTGTACAAGGTGAAGCTGGTGGCAATGGAGGAGACACCGTCCCATGACAACTACATCATGACCATCCTCTCCGTCATCAAGATGGGTAAGAGCACCCCAGGGTGGGAGGACAAGGCTACCCTGAGGGACATGGGGGGGTCACCTGGGGCTGGGGACTGCAGGGGCAGGGACACCCAGTTGGGTTGCTGTCACCCAGTGGTGCTGGGGACACCCATTGGGAGGGGACACCCATTGGGAAGGGACACCCAGTTGGATTGACGTCACCCAATGGCACTGGGGAAACCCATTGGGAAGGGACACTCAGTTGGGTTGCTGTCACCCAGTGGTGCTGGGGACACTCATTGGGAAGGGACACCCAGTTGGGTTGACATCACCCAATGGCACTGGGGACACCCATTGGGAAGGGACACCCAGTTGGGTTGGTGTCGCCCAGTGGTGCTGGGGACACCCATTGGGAAGGGACACCCAGTTGGGTTGACATCACCCAATGGCACTGGGGTCACCCATTGGGAAGGGACACCCAGCTGGGTTGGTGCCACCCAATGGCACTGGGGACACGATTGGGAAGGGACACCCAGTTGGATTGGTGCCACCCAATGGCACTGGGGACACCCATGAGGTCTGATGTCACCCAGGTGAGGTGGAGACACCCAAGGGTGCTGGGGACAGCTGGAGGGAACTGGTGTCACCCACTGCTGGTGATGCCACCAGTGGGGATCAAGAGTCCCCATTTTTGGCCACCCCAAAGCGGGAGTCCCTGTTGTGTTGGGGTGGAGGTGACGTGTCACCCTGTGTCCTGTTGGGGACAGGCACTGACGAGGACCCAGCAGGAAGCAACCGGACCTTTGTGAGCCACAAGCAGTGCCGAGATGCTCTGAAGCTCCAGCTGGGTCAGGACTATCTGCTCTGGGGGCTGGCCACCGACATGTGGGTCACCGGCAACCGGTATGGACATGGGGACACGTATGGGGGGGTCTTGGGGACACAGGAACATCATGGGACATTGGGACATGGGTAGGTTTGGAGGCACATGTCCATGGTGACATGAGACATGGGACGTGGGGAACATGGGGGACATGGGTAGGTCTGGAGGCACATGGCCATGGTGACACTAGGCATGGGACATGGGGGACATGGGACATGGGGGTCACAGATAGATTTGGAGACACATAGCCATGGTGACACTAGACATGGAACATGGGGGACATGGGACATGGGGGTCACAGATAGATTTGGAGACACATAGCCATGGTGACACTAGACATGGAACATGGGGGACATGGGACATGGGGGGCATGGGTAGGTCTGGAGGCACATGGCCATGGTGACCCTGACACCCAAGCATTCCCCTGCCCTCCAAACCTGAGATTCTCCAGTGTCTCGTACAGGGTTGTGCACCCCATTGTCCATCCCTCTGTGTTCCCCTCACCGAGGTGCCACCTCCTTCTGACCATGTCCCCTTGATGTCCCCTTGTTGTCTCCAGCTTCTCCTACTACATTGGCAAGGACACGTGGCTGGAGGCCTGGCCCTCAGAGGCAGCGTGTCAGGAGCCCGACCTACAACCCCTCTGCCAGGACTTCGTGGAGTTTGCTGAGGCCATGACCATGTTTGGGTGTCCATCATGAGCACCCATGGGTGCTCCCCCCCCTCCTGGCCCCTCCTGCCCCCTGTTTTTGGGTTAAAAAGGTTCTTTCTGACAGCCTGGCTCTGGATCTGCATTGGTGGGGGACAGCGGGTCATGGCGACACCATAGGGGACAATAGGGTGGTGAGGCCTTCAGCATGGTCATGGGGACTTTGTAAGGGGCAAGACAAGTGTGGAAACTCCATAGGGGATGATGGGACCATGGGGACACCATAGGGGTTGTGGGGACTCCATAGGGGATGATGGGATCATGGGGACACCACAGGGGTTGTGGTAGTCCATAGGGGATGATGAGATCATGGGGACACCATAGGGGTTGTGGGGACTCCATAGGGGATGATGGGGCCATGGGGACACCACAGGGGTTGTGGGACTCCATAGGGGATGATGGGATCATGGGGACACCATAGGGGTTGTGGGGACTCCATAGGGGATGATGGGATCATGGGGACACCATAGGGGTTATGGGGACTCCATAGGGGATGATGGGGCCATGGGGACACCATGGGGGTTGTGGGGACTCCATAGGGGATGATGGGATCATGGGAACACCATAGGGGTTGTGGTAGTCCATAAGGGATGAGTGGGTCATGGGGACACCATAGGGGTTGTGGGACTCCATGGGTGATGATGGCATCATGGGGACACCATAGGGGTTGTAGGGACTCCATAAGGGATGATGGCATCATGGGGGCACCATAGGGGTTGTGAGGACTCCATAGGGGATGATGGGGTCATGGTGACGCCATAGGGGTTGTGGGACTCCATGGGTGATGATGGCATCATGGGGACACCATAGGGATGATGGGGACTCCATAGGGGATGATGGGATCACGGGGACACCATAGGGGTTGTGGTAGTCCATAGGGGATGATGAGATCATGGGGACACCATAGGGGTTGTGGGGACTCCATAGGGGATGATGGGGCCATGGGGACACCATGGGGGTTGTGGGACTCCATAGGGGATGATGAGATCATGGGGACACCATAGGGGTTGTGGGGACTCCATAGGGGATGATGGGGCCATGGGGACACCATGGGGGTTGTGGGACTCCATAGGGGATGATGGCATCATGGGGACACCATAGGGGTTGTGGTAGTCCATAGGGGATGACAGGATCATGGGGACACCATAGGGGCCATGGGGACTCGGAGGTCATGGGGACCTCATAGGGAGTGATGGGGTTCCATAGGTGACCTCACACTTGGTGCACAACCCCTGGTGCACGGTGCAGCACCTCTGAGGTGCAGGACTAAAGGGCGATAGGGATTCTCCAGTGGCTCGTATAGGGTTGTGCATAGGGTCATGATGACCTGCACCCTCCAGACCTAGACCCTGGCCCACCCAGACTCCTGGGTCCATCCATGGAAGCTTTTGACCACCCTCAGAGTCCCTAAGGCTCAAGACTGGAGAGCAGTGGGGATTCTCCAGTGGCTCGTATAGGGTTGTGCATGGGGTGCTGATGACCTGGACCCTCCAGACCCCAACCCAGATGTCTGGGTCCCTCACTGGAATCATGCTGAGACCCCTTTGGCCACCTGCAGCACCTCTGAGGCACAGGACTGAAGGGCGGTGGGGATTCTCCAGTGGCTCATATAGGGTTGTGCATGGGGTGCTGATGACCTGGACCCTCCAGACCCCAACCCAGATGCCTGGGTCCCTCGCTGGAAGCCTTTGCCCAGCCTCAAAGTCCCCAAGGCTCAAGACTGGAGAGCAATGGGGATTCTCCAGTGGCTCATATAGGGTTGTGCATGGGGGTGCTGATGTGAGGGTTGAACCCTGATATTCGGGGGGGGGTTGTCCCCAAAACCCCATTTCCATCCCCAGGCTCATGCCTGCTGTGCCTCAGTTTCCCCCAGGGGAGGCCAGATTGGGGTGGGGGGACCCCCCTTATGTTGAGGGCTGGAATTGGATGAAGGGGGGAGGAAGGGGCAAATCTGGGGTGTCAGGGGCAAATCGGGGTGGCCTTGGGCAGTTTTGGGGGTGCAGGGGCAGATTGGGGGGGTCAGGGCTATATTGGGGGGCTCTGGGTCAATTGGGGGATCTGGGGTAGATTTGGGGGTGCAAGGGCAAATCTGTGGGTCTGGGGGGGTCGAAATGGGGGTGCAGGGGCACTTTAGGGGGGGCTCAAGGGCAAATTGGGGGGGGTGTCAGAGCCAACCCAGCCCCTCCCCATTCCCCAGCGCCCTTTGCGCTTCGGAGCAGAGATTCTCTGCTGGCTGCTATGAGGTTGTGCATCCCCCTCCCCCCCACCACTTCCTCCCGGTTGTGGGGGGGGTGAACGCAGGGTTGGGGGGGGGGCAGTTGGGACCCGTGTGTGACCCCCCCTTAAACACCCCACCTTGTTCTTCACCCCCGGTGCAAGGAGCGTTTCCTGCTGCTGAGGCCGGATGAGGCCACCGGGGGGGGGGGGGGGGAAGGGAGGAACCAAAAGGGGGGATGGGGGGGGGGGGATGGGGCTGCTTGTGCACATGTATGTGCATTGGTGTTTGCATGCGTAGTTGCATTTGCACACGTATGTGCATATACATGTGTATGTGCATCAGCATTTACACATGTGTGTGCATATGTATGTACATTTGTGTATGTACATACATTTGCACATACATGTGTATGTGCACATATATGTGCATTGGCACGTGCATGTGTAGTTGCATTTGCACATGTATGTGCCTATGTAAGTGCATTCATGTGCATGCATACATGTATGTGCATTTGCATGCCTACGCGTGTGTAGGTGATTGGCATTTGCACATGTATGTGCATGCAGACATGTATGTGCGCTTGCATGAGGGTGTGAATTTACACACATACGTGCCTGTACACGTGTATGTGTGTTTGCATCTGCACATGTATGTGCATGCATCGTATGTATGTGCATTTGTATGTGCACTTGCATTTGCACATGTATGCGTATGTGCACATGTATGTGCATTGGTGTGTACACGTGTAGTTGCATTTGCACATGTATGTGCATTGGCATTTGCACGTGTACATGCATTTGCACACGTATGTGCATGTGCGCATGTACATGCGCTGGTGTTTGCACATGTATGTGCATGCAGACGTGTGTTTGAATTTGCCCATGTATGTGCCTGCACACATGCATGTGGGAATATAAATAACTTTATTAATCAATAAATAATAGTCATTAATTAATAAATAAAGATCATAATTTAGGGGGGGAGGGACCCCCCCAGGCCGGCTGGGGGGGGACCTGCAGGGACCCCACGTCTCTGGCCCCCAATGTCCCCAGCATGGGGACACCCCAGTGTCCAGCACTGGGGTCCCCAAATGACCACCATGGGGGTGTCCAAGGTCCGTTGGTGTCCCCAACCTCCAG
>NW_022651059.1:0-103361 GCF_004027225.2 Strigops habroptila
CACATGCACTCGCACACATACGCACACGTAGACACACATGAACATGCACACATACATACACGCGCACACAGACACACACACACACGCCTACGCACACACAAACACACCCGCACACACCCCTTCCGCACACACGCACACACATGCTCATGCACATGCACACACGCATGCACGCACACACACATGCACACACATGCACACACACACGCACAGGCTGGGACTGGGGGGGCTGTCGGTCCAGGGGCCTCTCGGGGGGTCCCGCGCGCCCCCGCAGACAGACATGAACTGGGTTTGTTCCGCGGGTGGCAGCGCTGCCGCCTGCTCTTTTGCAGCCGGCGCTGCCCAGCCCGCCCGCGGGCATTGCGCTCAGCCCCGACACCCCCCACACCCCTCCCCCAGCCCCCGTCCCCAATGGCAGAGCCGGAATATTGCCGGGCGGGAGAGACGGGCGGGCTCCCGGCCACGAGAAACAGGATCCAATGAAGGCGGATGGTAAAGGAGAGCGGGAGGGAGGGACGGGGAGACCGAGACCGAGACCAGAACCCGAGAGAGAAAGGGAAGGAGAATACAGAAAGAAACGGGGTGCGTGCATGTTTCTTTACACAGAAGCCTTCCCACAGGGACGGGAGGTGGGGGCGGGACGAGGGGGGGTGCGGGGCAGCAGGTGATTGCTGTGGTGGGAGGGAGAGAGAGATAGACAGACAGACAGACAGGCACATAGATACATTAGACAGAGAGATAGATACACAGATAGTTAGATAGATACATAGATACATAGATACGTAGATTAAAAAAGCACCAGCACTGCCGGGCAGCTGCTCCCAGCCCCGAGGCTCTGCAGAGGACACTCTGGAGCATTGAGTAGCCCTGACCCACACAGCACCCTCTCTACAGCAGCAGCGCCCTTCGGCTGCCCTGCTGGGGTCAATCCTTCCCCCCCAGCTTCTCCCCCAGTGCTGTGGGGAGCTCCCGGGCAGGCTGAGTGCTGACCCTGGCAGGCGGCAGAGTCCCTGCCCCGGCACACAGCCCCTGGGGTGCAGGGACCCTGCTCGCAAGGACAGCGCTGGGCACCCCTGGCTGCACACCCACATTCACACCCTGCAGCCAGCCCCGGGACAAGGGACCTGTCTTGTCCTGTCCCTCGCATGGTGCAGAGGGAAGCCCTGCTCTGGAGCGACTCCCGGAGCACCCCTGGGTGCCCAGTGGCCATGGGCACGATGCTGCCGCCATCACAAAGCTGTCATTGTCGCTGTGGAGACGCCCATTGTGACGGGGGCCCCCACGGTGAGCGTGGGCTATTTAAGGAGCGAGAGCCCTGCAGGAACCAGTGCAGAGGAGACCCCTCCCTGGGGAGGCTGCATCTCCCCTGGCTGCCCTGCGCATCCAGGTACGTGTTCTTTGACTTTTCAATCCTACTTTAGTGTTCGCTTGAAACACGTTGTGGGTGCGTGCTCTAAAGGGAGGAGAAGCTGTCAGGAGATGTGCTGGTGCCATCCCAGCTGGAGGAGCAGGGGAGAGGTGAGGAGGAGGCCCTGGGCTTGTTCATGTGCTTGGAGCTCAGCTCTGGCTGCAGAGGTGCTGGGGGCGAAGCAGGAGCCTTGTGTGTGCAGGAGCTGCTGGTGTGAGAGGTGCTGAGAAGGTGTGAGGGCAGGAGCAGCCCCTGGGCAGTGCAGCTGCTGGTGCTGTCCCTGGGAGCTCAGCACAAGGGGACCTGCCTGGCTCCGGCAACACGCGCGGAAGCCCACCGGGCATTGCGGAAGGCAGGAGGGGTCCCGGTGGGCTCTGGTAAAGGCCAGGCCAGCGCCGGGCATTGCGGAAGGCTCCAGTGCTCTGCTGGGCTCTGGCAATGCATTCTGGAAGGTGACAAAGGCCCTGGCAGGCGCAGGCACAGCCCAGAAGCCCACCGGGCATTGCGGAAGGTGGGAAGGAGCTGGTGGGCTCTGGCCACCCCTGCGCAATCCTGACTGCGGCAATGCCCGCGGGAGCCCCTGTGCTCCCACAGCAACAGTGCCAGGACAGGAGCTGTTGCTGGGCCTCCCCTGCCCTTGGCAAGCACTGCCCCAGCCCCAGCAACACTCGGGAGCTGCGCTTCCTCAGCCAAATAATGCTGCTTCCAGCTCCGTGCCCATCCAAAGAGCCGAGCTCCAAGAGTGCAAACGTCCAGCCCCTGCTGCCACAGCAAAGGGGCCAGGACAGGGTCAGTGTTTAAAGCCAGCTGGGAACTCAGCACCAGCAGCCGCTCGCTCAGCACCCGGGTGGGATGGGGAGGAGAATGGGAACAATGTAAAACCCGTGGGTGGAGATGAGAACAGGTCAGTGACTGAAATCAAGCACAATATTGTAATAATAATACCACCACCACCAATAATAATAATAATAGTAATAATAATAGTAATAATAATAATAATTAATAATAATAATGGGTCCCCCCAGATCTCCAGTTCCCCCCCTCCCCAATGATCTGTGGGGTGGTTTCTTGTGGCTGTAGCCCTTCTTTGAGGGCTCTGGTGGCCCCCCAATTTACTCTGACACTCCCCACCTCAGATTTTGGGACCCCCACCACCAACTCCCAAATTCCACCCAAATTCCCCCAAGTAAGAGACTCAGGGTGCCCTGGGACAGATGTACCCCTATTTCTGGGACATGGAGGGATGCCCCAAATCCCTGCATCTCTCTAGGGAGTTTTGGGGAGATTCCTGAACCCCAGAATCCCCCCTGAACCTCCAAATCCCCTCTTAACCCCCAAGTTCTCTTCCTCCAACACATCTCCACCGTGGGGAACATGGGGCACCAAGGAGAGACTCGGGGTGCCCTGTGATGGATGTATGCCACTATTTTGTGGAACATGTGGGGGGTCTCCCAAATTACTGTGCCTCCTATGGGGAATTTTGGAGACGCCCATGAGTCCTTCTCTTTCTCTTCTCCATCAGCTGTATTTCCTAGATCTCCATTGACTTTAATGGCAGTTGTCCCATGGCCTTCCTGACATTGCCTAACCACATTCAGGGCACCTACTCAATGGCTAAATACAGGCCTCTGCTGCCCCGATTGCAGAGCCCATCCCAGATTTTCTCTGGCCTTGAAGAGAGAAGCATTCCCTCTTTTGGCTCCTTCACATTGCCATCTGCCATCTCTTCCAGCATGTCTCTGGTCTCAAGCAGAGCATTTCCCTACATGGGGCTTAGGCACTTGGAACCGGGTTTGTGACTTGCCTGTGGCAAGTCTGAGCTTGTCCCTGGTGCCAGAGCTGAGGTGCTGCGGCCCAGATGTGCATCAGTGCCCTCAGACAGGAGGAGATGAAGTCTGATGTGCCACTCCAGATTTCTTACTTGGATGGAATAAATGGTGAGGGGTGGTTGGAGCACTCACAGTGGTGCTGCCATGGGGCATACGGGATGATGGGGATGCCCTCCATCAGAAGGAGCTTGTCATATGTATGGTGCTCCTCTATGCACGTGCACCAGGTTGGGTGAGCCCTTGTGAGTGAGGGTCAAAGGAGAGGCCACTTAGCGTGGCATGCTGGTGGGAGACAAAGCACCTGCAAACCAGGGTAAGAAGGTGGACTAAGCCTCATTCTAGCAACCCAATGAGGTCTCCAGATCCATGAGCCCAGGTCTCACTGGGGACTTCAATGACCCTGACAATCTCTGGAAGGGGAGCACAGCAGCATGCAAGACTGTCCAGCAGGTGCTGGGGTCTCCTGCTACAACTACTTTGCACAGGTACAAGGTAGGCCAACAAAGGAGATGCTCACCTGAATCCAGTCCTTGCAGAGGGCTGATCAGGGATGAGAAAACCACTGTGAGCCTGTGCTGTAGTGACCATGAAATAGCGGGTCTCAGCTCCCAAAGGGTGTGAGGCCACTCTCCATCATCTTTAAAACATCACGGAGAGTGGGGGAACTCCCTGAGAAGTGGCAACACCCAGATGCTGCCCGCACTTCATGTAAGAGGCCCAAAGGATGAACAGGGGAACCAAAGGCAGTCTCCAGAGTGCATGCACTTGGATTCTCCCCTTCAGTCCCCAGCAAGATCATGGAGCAGGTGTTCCTGGAAACTCTGTTAAGCACATGGACAATAAGGGGTGACTGGTGACAGCCAACATGGCTTCACTAAAGGCAAATCCTGCCTGACAAATTTGGTGGCCTTCTATGATGGGGCCATAGCAGTGGTGGATAAGGGAAGAATGACTGACACTGTCTACCTGGACTTGTGCATGGCATTTGACACTGTCCTGAACAACATCCTTGTCTCTAAATTGGAGAGGCATGGATTTGGCGGAGATACTTGGTGCATAAAGAATGGACTGGATGGTCTCAGAGAGCTGTGGTCAATGGCCGATATCCAAGTGGAGGCTGGTGACGAGTGGTGTCCCTCAGGATTTGGTATTGGGACCGGCACTGTTCCACGTCTTTATTGGCAATATGGACAGCAGGATCATAGAGTCATAGAATAGTGAGAGTTGGGAAGGACCTTAAGATCATCTAGTCCCAGGGGTCCGATGGGGGAACTGTGGGGCTTGAGGAGGTGAGGAGCGAGGTTGTCCATACAGTGTGGGACCTCAAGGGTCTGCTTCTCCTGCCTGTGCAGGAGACCCTTTAGGTCAGCATCCATTGCGGAATGCTGTTGTCACATCTTCTGTAAACTGAAAAATGATGGATAATAACCTTGAAAGGAAATCTCTCCCTTAGGAAACCTTCTCTGAAATCTTCATCATTACGTCTCCAAATTAAACCTCTGCAATGAGTTGTGTAAGTCTTAAAGAAATTTCCAGGAAGACACATGGCTCCTCAGGGCTTTCTGTGTTTGAATGAGCCCCAGGGCCTTTGTGGTGCTGAGTCCATGCAACTCAGCTCCTGAGAGCAGACTCAAGAGCCCTCTCAAGAAGTCAAACTCAGAAGCAATTCCCAAGTACCTTGATGTGAGGGTGTTGTGGTTTAACCTGGTAGACAGCTCAGTCCCACACAGCCGCTCGCTCACTCATGGTGACACAGGGTGTGGAATAGCCCTTTGGTCAGTTGGGGTCAGCTGTCCCAGCAGTGTCCCCTCCCAGCTTCTCGTGCACCCCCAGCCTACGTGCTGCTGCAGCAGCATGAGCAGCAGAGAAGGCCTTGGTGCTGTGCAAGCACTGCTCAGCAATAACTAAAGTATCAGTGTGTAATATCAGCACTGGTTTGGTCACAAATCCAAAGCTCAGCACCATACGGGCTGCTCTGATGAACATGAATTCATGGTGAGGAGCCTGGCTCTGGATTCTCCATGTCCTCCTTGCCGGTACAGACAGCCAGTCCCAAACAGCCTTCCCTTCCCAAGATCTGAGGTCCCCATCAGCCTTTCCTTCTCCAGGTTGGAGAAGCCCAGCTCCCCCAGCCTCTCCCCACAGGCAACGTGCTCCAGTCCCTGCCTGTCCTGAGGGCCTGTTGCTAAACCCACTCCTGCTTGCTGATAGCGTTCCTGGATTGGGGATCTGAAACCTGGATGGAGTATTGCAGAGCATCCCTTCCCTTGTTCTCCTGCTGTGCTCCTGCTCATAGAGCCCGGGATGCTGCTGTCCTCCCTTGCTGCCAGGGCACACGCTGCCTCCTGTCCAGCTCCTGCCCACCCAGACCTTTGCCATGGGCTGCTCCCAGCCAGGCAGCCCCAGCCTGTGCCAGTGCAGGTGAGTCCCCTGCAGGGACACCTGTGTCCCCTGCTCTCCTCCCCAGGACACCCTGAGAGGGAGCTCTGCAGCCCCCCCATGCCATCCCATCTCCCCACACCAGCACAACAGCCCCGGCCCTTGGGCTCCTCAAGAGCTCTTCCTGCTCCAGGCACAGAGCAGCCATCCCAGAGCTGGAGCAGCCAGAAAGCTGATTTCATTCCCCTTCATTCCTGCCATGTGAGGACGTGTAACAGAGAAGAAGTTGCTGCAGGATCATTTATTTTGCTTAAATACATTGTGAAATCCCCACTGACACAAAGTCTGTGGGTCACACAAGACGGGTGGATACTGAAGTAGAAGGGAATGAAAATTGACATTTCTATGAAGACAAGAATATCATAAATTGAAACAGAAAAACAAATGTAAAGCAGCAGAGACATGGCCTGTCATGACCTACACTGGGAGCCCTTTGCAGAGGAAAGCAGGCAGTGTACAGCTGATGAAACACAGCCAGTCACCAGCTTCCTCACAGCATCCTTGAGCTCCTGGTTCCTCAGGCTGTAGATGAGGGGGTTCACTACTGGAGGCACCACTGAATAAAGAATTGAAACTGCCAGATCCAGGGATGGGGAGGAGATGGAGGGGGGCTTCAGGTAGGCAAATGCTGCAGTGCTGATAAACAGGGAGAGCACGGCCAGGTGAGGGAGGCATGTGGAAAAGGCTTTGTGGCGTCCCTGCTCAGAGGGGATCCTCAGCACGGCCCTGAAGATCTGTACATAGGAACCCACAATGAAAACAAAACAGCCAAATGATAAACAGGCACTAACCACAAGAAGCCCAACTTCCCTGAGGTAGGAATGTGAGCAGGAGAGCTTGAGGATCTGGGGAATTTCACAGAAGAACTGCTCCACAGCATTGCCTCGGCAGAGGGCCAGTGAAAATGTATTGGCTGTGTGCAGCAGAGCACTGAGAAACCCAGTGCCCCAGGCAGCTGCTGCCATGTGGACACAAGCTCTGCTGCCCAGGAGGGTCCCGTAGTGCAGGGGCTTGCAGATGGCCACGTAGCGGTCATAGGACATGACAGTGAGGAGATAAAACTCAGCTGAAATGAAGAAGAGAAAGAAAAAGACCTGTGCAGCACAACCTGTGTAGGAGATGGCCCTGGTGTTCCAGAGGGAATTGGCCATGGATTTGGGGACAGTGGTGGAGATGCAGCCCAGGTCCAGGAGGGAGAGGTTGAGCAGGAAGAAGTACATGGGGGTGTGGAGGTGCTGGTCGCAGGCTGTGCTGGTGATGATGAGGCCGTTGCCCAGGAGCGCAGCCAGGGAGATGCCCAGGAAGAGCCAGAAGTGCCAGAGCTGCAGCTCCCGCGTGTCTGCGAATGGCAGGAGGAGGAAGTGGGTGATGGAGCTGCCGTTGGACATCTGCTGCCTCTGGGCATGGGGAGTGTTCAAACAAGGAAAAGACAGGGAAAATTTATGGCAGGCTCTGCTGAGCAAAGCCACTCCATTTCTCATAGATATCCCCCCAACTGAAATGCATTTCCTTTCTCTGGTTTGTGCTGGCTGAGTGTGCTGTGAGGAGCAGGACCTCTCCCCATGTGCTGCCATGGTGTCAGCTTTGCTCTTAAGCAGTGCTTTGTACAGCTCTGATGTTCACAAGCGATGTGTAGATGAAATCCAACTTTATTGTAAAGTTCAGTACTTGCACTCATGACTCAGGTGAGTCTGGGCTGCACAAGAGAGGCTCAGCATCACCTTAGAATCATTTTGACTGTGTTTTTATTGACTAGCATAACACTGCTGGGGCTTCTTCCTAGGGGTATAAATCCTTCTTTGTATGACTGAAAACCTGAAGAGTACTGAAACAGGGAAAAGGTCTCAGCTCTTTGTAGCTTAGCGCAGAGCCAGGACGGGTGCAGTGTCCATCAGTACTTGTGCCATTTGCCCTCTGCTTACACTCGCACTGCCTGTAAGGTGCCTTCACAAACAAATTGATCTTAAAGAAGCCCCACAAATCTCTGTCCTTTGCTGAGAGCAGGGGAGCACGGTTTCAAAGGGCAGAGCACGAACTCTCATGGGGAGAAGCAAAGGACTGTGCCCAGCAGAGCATGGCCAGCAGCCACCTCCAGTGCCAGACACCAAGAGAGCTGCCTGAAGGCACCCTCCCCAGGCCTGGGCTGCACTTTCCCCCCACTCCCTGCCCATGGCTCTGCTGCCTGGAGCTGTCCCTGCCAGGAGCTGCTGCTCTGTGCCCAGCTCTGCTCCCTCTCAGTGCTGCCAGAGCCCATCCCATGGGCTGTGTGCTCAGCTCTGCCCTGCACACCCCTCCCGGCAGCAGGGCTCTGCCCAGGGGCATCTCTGCCTGTGCAGGGGCTCAGGAGCACCTCAGACAAGTCCTCACAAGACTCTCGGTGCCTTCTCCAAAGCAGAGAAGTAAATTCCCAGCTCCCACTGCCCAACCTGCCAGCCAAGAGTGAAAAACATCGAAGCTCAGAATCCTTCCCTATTAGGTAAACGCAGCCTCAGTGTCTTTCAGAAGGACCCTCTGCAAATGTGCTCAGAGTGACTGGAGATTGGAGCAGCGTCACCCACCCAGCACTTCCCTTCCCTGCCAGGGGTTGTTCCTTCCCCTCCAGCTTCTCCCCCAGTGCTGTGGGGAGCTCCCGGGCAGGCTGAGTGCTGACCCTGGAAGGCGGCAGAGTCCCTGCCCCAGCACACAGCTCCTGGGGTGCAGGGACCCTGCTCGCAAGGACAGCGCTGGACACCCCTGGCTGCACACCCACATTCACACCCTGCAGCCAGCCCTGGGACAAGGGACCTGTCTTGTCCTGGCCCTTGCATGGTGCAGAGGGAAGCCCTGCTCTGGAGCACATCCTCCTCCTTATCTACACACAGAAACTAAGAGATCTCCTGACAGATCCCATGGACTGTCCAAGGCAGCAGCTTGAGGAGATCCCTCCAGGAAGTGCAGCTGCATTGCCCTGCACCCAGAGCCTTACCACACACAGGGCTGGGAAGGTTTCTCCTGCAGGCAGTTCTCAGCATCCTCCCCTGCCAAGTGCCTTTAAGCTCTCTGAGGCTCGCAGGTCTGCCCTCGGTGCCTGCAGGCAGTGCCCCAGCCCTGCTCCTGGCCAGAGCTGTCTCTCTGCAGCGCTGCCCGCTTGCCAGCATCTCTCTGCGACCCAGGAGCCCAGCCCAGCTGAGTAGCAGAGGCCCAGCCCAAGGTGGCACTGCCTCTGCCCCTCTGGGCTCCCTGGGGCTCAAGGGGAACACCATGGGAAACAGCCTGAAGCAAACACTGATGTTCCCTCCCTCAGTCAGATGGGAGATACACTGCCATCGTGCAGTGCCATTTCTCTGCTGAAAGACAGACTTTGGTCTGAACATCAGCTTTTCCTTGAACTGTGGAATCATTTAAGTTGGAAAAGACCCTTAAGAACATCGAGTCCAACCATTAACCAAACACTTTCAAGTCCACCACTGAGCCATGTGCATAAGTGCCACATCTACATGTCTTTTAAATACCTCCAGGGATGGTGACACAACCATTTCTGTGGGCAACCTGTTTCTTGTCCCAGCATTGGACAGGACGTGCAGATCAGGACAGGCAGGGATCTCCTTTACCCCTGCTGAAGGAAGGGATTCAGCCTGGTTAGTTGAGGCATCTCCTCCTGGGACTGTAGCCCTGGGGCTGGAAGGGCACTCAGCTCCCTCCCAGGCTCACCACAAACCCACAGGAGGTGGGATTCCTCCTGCCTCTGCTCAGGTCTTCATTAAAAAGGCACCTACACGTGGGCTCCTTGTCTCAGCCCATGGTCATTAACAGTGATGGGGGCCAGGAGTGAGGTGTCCAGATGCAAATCCCTGGTGACATTACAGGTCTGGTCAAAGTTACATGCAGGTAATAGGGACACGTTGAAGATACCTGCAGGCTGATATAGAGACAGGACAATATCTTTGGGAATATTCTTGTAGCACTCAGAGGCATCAGCCATCACTTGCTATCAGTGGAGTAAGGTCTGTCCTTTCTGCCACCCATTAGCTGCAGGCGTTGAGTGAACACAAAGTACGTCACTGCAGGGTCTTTACTCGCTGCCTTGATGATTCAAGCAAGGAACAGTCCAACCATTTTAACTGTGTGCCTGGGTCCATCTGGCCTTCAGAGACAGCACCTTCCAAGCACAGCAATGGGTCACAGCAAAACACAGTCAAACTGTAGATTTCATATTGCCTGTTTCCTCTTTGCCCCAGTTCCCAACACCAAGGTCTCCCAGGCCTTTGTGATTTGAGGCAGGACTCTGCATGGGAAAGGGGAACAATCAGTGCTGGATGGGGATCAAGCCAGGGGTTACTTTGCAAACTACACCCTTACCAGTCCATGGGACCAAAGGGGCTGCATCCAAGGTGCTGAGAGAATGTTTTTCCCTAGGACGTGCTGGTCTGTTCTTGTCCCAGGAAGAACGGCACTGGACTCTGGGAGGCATCATTTAAAATGCTGTTCCTTAGATCAAGCACTGTAAGGGGAAAATTGTGCAGATAATCTCATGTCCCTTTGATGGCTGGAACCCCAAGAGTTGTAGCATGTAGACAAGAAAGATAGGGAGCGTGGATGCCTCTATATGAAGGAAAGCTTGGATTTATGGAGGCCTTCCATTTTACAAACAATAATTTTCCGTGGGTCATCCCACCCACGGAAACCCCCTCAATCTCTCTAGAGGAAAGCTTTGAGAGCTTCTTAACTCTTCAGTTAGTTAGTAGTGGCAATGAGCAGTATGTAGGGATGTGAGGGAAGTCAGCAAGAAACAAGGTTATGGGTCAGGGCTTTAACAAATCCTTACAACCAGGGACTGAGCCCAGCAATGGAGAGCAGTTGATGTCTGTAGGTGGAGGAGGAGTAGGTGTCCCTTGGAGTGTGGCTGCAGACCCTGTTATCTGAGAAGTTTCCCTCATGGGAACATGCCTCAGCGTGGCACATGGGGAATGCCCACTGCTGGGGGTGCCTGAGCTCTGCTCATCATGCCCCATGAGCCGACCTTCCTGTCTCCCTCTCCTGCACCACCCAAACTTGCCTGGAATGCAGGAACCATCCCTGAGACTGGAGAATGCAGGAACCTCCTGGAGTGAGGTGTCGCTGCTGCAGCGAAAGTGCAAAGGTTCTGGGAGACACTTGTGAGTGTGTGTAGAGTGTGGGGTGTGCCCAGCAGAGAGGGTACCACAGGCAGGAAGCTGTCCCAGATGAGGTACCCTGTCCCCAGAACATGGGGTACCTTGCACCTAAGGACACCACCTTTCCTTTTGGCTCTTGCCAAGAAGTTCTCAGTCCAAACCATTGGCTTTTCCCACTGCTCCTCCCTGGTACTTAGTTCTCTATACTGATGGCATCACCCATTCCTCTAGAAGCCTCCTTTAGAAGGCATTGCTGAGGGATATTCACTTCACCTGCTGAATTGACACTATAGGAGCAGCCTACAACTACTGAAGGGGGGTATCAGAGATGATGGAGGATTTCTTGCTAGCAGGAAGAGAAGGAAACCTCTACAAAGTGCAGCTTGGAAGGTTCAGACTGGATGTGAGGAAAGAGAAATGTCACTCCAAAGGTGGACTTGTGGTGCAAGAGGTCACCCAGAGGGAGTCTGGATCAGCCCATGGCTTTGTGTTTCAAGGAGCAGACAGCAATGGGTGGAGAGATGTGACTGAAGGTACAGAAATGCCAGGTGAGAGCTAGGGGGGAAAGCAAGATGGGTGTCAACAGCCTGAAGGCAAAGAGGTGCAGGCATGGGCCAGTGCAGGACAGCCTGCAGCAGAGATGCCTGAGGATTCTGGCAAGGCTGAAAGGCCCAAAAGAACAAAAGGTCTCTGTCCCCTGGGCTATGGCAGTTGCCTCTTTCAGCAAGGCCTATGAGGAGAACTTTCATTCTCAGGATTTCAGGCTCCACTTCTCCAAGGGCTGTGCTCAGGGCTTGGCCTTTCTGCTTCATCAAACCAACCAAGGGTGTTCTCACCATCAGACACCTGCATTTTGCCTTTGTCTCCCTGTAATCACAGCCTCCAGTTACTTGCTTTAATGAGTCCCTGGGGAGGCTTTGTCAGTAACAGCCCTCAGTGGGGCCCATTAATGTTGAAGGGACTTGGGGCTTTGTTTCTGACTTGGACTTCCTGAGAGGTTTCTTCAGTCTCCTCTCAGCACCTGAGGTTCATGGACTCAGTCCAAATACACCATGGGACTCATTAACACCCTGACAAAACCCCTGTTTTGACAAAAACCTTTGTTAAGTCTTCCAGATTGTCTTCCAGGGAATTGGGGAGATTTCCGAGTGCAGGAAGATTACAAAAAGATTCTGAAAAAACTTATTTGAAAGTGTTTATTTACTTACTTTTCAGTTTAGAAATTTCTATTCCATTGCCATTGATCCCAAGTGTCTCTTCCAGAGGCCTGGACAGGCAGGAAAAGCAGCCCTTAAAGTTCCAGCGCTGCACTGAGCACCTCGCTCCTCACCTCCCCACCCAACATTGCTCTCATCGTCCACCTGGGATTTGTATCACTTCTCCTCACATCCAACTTCTCCACTGAAGCTGGCGGCTGGATGGTGCAGCTCCTGTGCACCAACTCCCAGCCTGGCTGCCTTAGAGACCTGCCTGCACACGGGCACAGCAGGATTGTTCCTCTGAGCAAACAAAGCAAAGGATGGGCTAATGAGAAAGCACCCACCACACCTAATGAGTATCCTGCTGATGCACTAGTAAAGAGGATCACTACTGGTGCCTCCAGGAAAAAGAGGAGGGTCATAGTAGTAGGGGACTCTACTTTGAAAGGCACAGAGGCACTCATCTGCCGGCCTGATCCAGTCTCGAGGGAGGTGTGTTGCCTGCCAGGGGCTCGGATCAGGGATGTTGCTGAGAGGCTGCCTGCTCTAGTAAGTCCTGCTGACTATTACCCCCTTCTAGTTGTCCATGTGGGTGCTAGAGATATAGATAGCAGTAGCCTGGAGAACATTAAGAAGGACTACAGAGCCCTGGAAGAGGTGGTTAGGGGCTCTGGAGCTCAGATAGTTTTTTCATCGATTCTATAGGACAAAGGGGAGGACCTTAAAAAAGTTAATGGCAGGTTAATAAATGGTTAGAATGGTGGTGCTGTAGTCAGGGGTTTGGCTATTTAGAACATGGGGCTCCATTTGGGAGGCCAGGTCTACTGGAGGCTGGTGGAGCTGGTCTGAAGAAGAGCTGCTTTGGTAGAAGGCTTGCCAGGCTGGTCAAGAAAGCTTTAAACTAGATATGTTGGGGGAGGAGAGCATTGATCCATCCCAACACTCCCAGTCAGTTGCCAGCACCTGTAATAAGTGCTTGCAGCGATGTAGAGATGTTCCAGCTGCCCCAGCCATTGAGTCGGCTTCATTTGGAGCTCGGCTAAGGTGCCTCTATACAAACGCCCGTAGTATGGGGAACAAGCAAGAGGAATTAGAGATGTGTGCAAGGCTACGGGAATATGATGTCATTGGTATCACAGAAACATGGTGGGATGGCTCCTACGACTGGAGTGTTGGAATGGAAGGTTACAGGCTGTTTAGAAAAGACAGGCCAGGCAGACGGGGAGGGGGCGTTGCTATCTATGTCAGTGATAGGCTGGAGAGTATGGAACTCTGTCTGGGGACGGGTGATGAGGTAACAGAGTGTTTGTGGGTCAGGATCAAAGGGAAAACAGCAACAGGGGACATTACGGTGGGGATCTGTTACAGGCCGCCTGATCAAGAGGACTCTGTGGATGAAGCGCTCTACAGACAGATAGGAGCAGCTTCACGCTCGCAGGCCCTTGTCCTCATGGGGGACTTCAACCATCCTGACATCTGTTGGAGGGACGGTACGGCCCGGCACAAGCAATCCAGGAGGTTCCTCGATTGTGTGGAAGACAACTTCCTCTTTCAAGTAATAGTTGCCGACAAGAAGAGGTGCCATGCTTGACCTCGTGCTCACCAACAGGAAGGGACTGGTTGGAAATGTGATGCTCCAGGGCAGCCTTGGCTCTAGTGATCACGAGATGCTTGAGTTTGAGATCCTCAGGACAGTGAGAAGAGCGTGCAGCAAGCTCACTGCCCTGGACTTCAAGAAAGCAGACTTTGGCCTCTTCAGGAACCTGCTTAGTAAGGTTTCATGGGATACAGTCCTAGAGGGCAGGGGGGCCCAAGACTGCTGGTCGATATTCAAGGATCACCTGCTACGTGCTCAAGAGTGTTGCATCCCGACTAGAAGAAAGTGCAGCAGGAGGGCCAGGAGACCTCCATGGATGGACAAGGAGCTGCTGAGGAAACTTAGAGGGAAAAAAGAAGCTTATAGAAGGTGGAAGCGAGGACAGGCGGCCTGGGAAGAATACAGGAGCATTGCCCGAGAAGCTAGGGACCAGGTTAGGAAAGCTAAGGCCCAGCTAGAATTAAGTTTGGCAAGGGATGTAAAAGATAACAGGAAAGGATTCTATAGATACGTAGCAAATAAAAGACAGGCTAGGGACAATGTAGGCCCTCTCCAGAAGCTATCAGGAGAACTGGCTACCATGGATTTGGAGAAGGCTGAGGTTCTTAATGACTTCTTTGCCTCAGTCTTCACCAGCAAATGCTCTGACCACACCACCCAAGTCTTGGAAAGCAAATGCAGGGACTGTGAGAACGAAGACCTTAGGCCCACTGTAGGAGAGGATCAGGTTCGAGACCATCTTAAGAACCTGAACGTGCACAAGTCCATGGGACCTGATGAAATCCATCCACGGGTCCTGAAGGAGCTGGCGAATGAAGTTGCTAAGCCACTGTCCATCATATTCGAAAAATCCTGGCAGTCAGGTGAAGTTCCCGATGACTGGAAGAAGGGTAATATAACCCCCATTTTCAAGAAGGGGAAGGTGGAAGACCCGGGGAACTACAGACCAGTCAGTCTCACCTCTGTGCCTGGCAAAATCTTGGAACAGTTTCTCCTGGAAAACATGCTAAGGCACATGAAAAACAACGAGGTGGTTGGTGACAGCCAACATGGCTTCACTAAGGGGAAATCCTGCCTGACCAATTTGGTGGCCTTCTATGATGGAGCCACGGAACTGATGGACAGCGGCAGAGCAGTTGATGTCATCTACCTGGACTTGTGCAAAGCGTTCGACACTGTCCCACATGACATCCTTGTCTCTAAATTGGAGAGACATCAATTTGATAGATGGACCACTCGGTGGATAAAAAACTGGCTCGATGGCCGCACGCAAAGAGTTGTGGTAAATGGCTCGATGTCCAGTTGGAAACCTGTAACGAGTGGTGTCCCTCAGGGATCGGTGTTGGGACCGGTCCTGTTCAACATCTTTGTCGGCGACATGGACAGTGGGATTGAGTGCGCCCTCAGCAAGTTTGCCGATGACACCAAGCTGTGTGGTTCGGTTGATACGCTGGAGGGAAGGGATGCCATCCAGAGGGACCTTGACACGCTTGTGAGGTGGGCCGATGCCAACCTTATGAAGTTTAACCAAGCCAAGTGCAAGGTCCTACACCTGGGTCGGGGCAATCCCAGGCACTGCTACAGGCTGGGCAGAGAAGAGATTCAGAGCAGCCCTGCAGAAAAGGACTTGGGGGTGTTGGTTGATGAGAAGCTTAACATGAGCCGGCAGTGTGCACTTGCAGCCCAGAAAGCCAACCGTATCCTGGGCTGCATCAAAAGAAGCGTGACCAGCAGGTCGAAGGAGGTGATCCTGCCCCTCTACTCTGCTCTTGTGAGACCCCACTTGGAGTACTGCGTACAGTTCTGGTGTCCTCAACATAAAAAGGACATGGAGCTGTTGGAGCAAGTCCAGAGGAGGGCCACGAGGATGATAAGAGGGCTGGAGCACCTCCCATATGAAGACAGGCTGAGAAAGTTGGGGCTGTTCAGCCTGGAGAAGAGAAGGCTGCGTGGTGACCTCATAGCAGCCTTCCAGTATCTGAAGGGGGTCTACAAGGATGCTGGGGAGGGACTCTTCCTTAGGGACTGTAGTGGTAGGACAAGGGGTAATGGGTTCAAACTTAAACAGAGGAAGTTTAGATTAGATATAAGGAAGAAGTTCTTTACAGTGAGGGTGGTGAAGCACTGGAATGGGTTGCCCAGGGAGGTTGTGGATGCTCCATCCCTGGCGGTGTTCAAGGCCAGGTTGGACAGAGCCTTGAGCCACATGGTTTAGGGCAAGGTGTCCCTGCCCATGGCAGGGGGGTTGGAACTAGATGATCTTAAGGTCCTTTCCAACCCTTACGATTCTATGATTCTATGATTCTATGATTCTATGATTCTATGATAGGAGCATTGCCTGGGAAGCTAGGGACCAGGTTAGGAAAGCTAAGGCCCAGCTAGAATTAAGTTTGGAGAGGGATGTGAAAGATAACAGGAAAGGATTCTATAGATACGTAGCAAACAAAAGACAGACTAGGGACAACGTGGGCCCTCTCTGGAAGCTATCAGGAGAACTGGCTACCATGGATTTGGAGAAGGCTGAGGTTCTTAATGACTTCTTTGCCTCAGTCTTCACTAACAAATGCTCTGACCACACCACGAAAGTCTTGGAAAGCAAACGCAGGGACTGTGAGAATGAAGACCTTAGGCCCACTGTAGGAGAGGATCAGGTTCAAGACCATCTTAAGAACCTGAACGTGCACAAGCCCATGGGACCTGATGAAATCCATCCGCAAGTCCTGAAGGAGCCACTGTCCATCTTATTTGAAAAATCATGGCAGTCTGGTGAAGTTCAGGATGACAGAAAAAAGGGAAATATAACCCCCATTTTCAAGAAGGGGAAAATGGAAGACTCAGGGGACCACAGACGAGTCAGTCTCACCTCTGTGCCTGGCAAAATCTTAGAGCAGATTCTACTGGAAAGTATGCTAAGGCACATGAAAAACAATGAGGTGGCTGGCGACAGCCAACATGGTTTCACTAAGGGGAAATCCTGTCTGACCAATTTCGTGGCTGTCTATGACGGGGCTACGGAACTGATGGACAGCGGCAGAGCAGTTGACGTCATCTACCTGGACTTGTGCAAAGCGTTCGACGCTGTCACGCATGACATCCTTGTCTCTAAATTGAAAACACATCAATTCGATAGGTGGACCACTCGGTGGATACAGAATTGGCTAAATGGCCACACGCAAAGAGTTGTGGTCAACAGCTCAATGTCCAGTTGGAAAACAGTAACGAGTAGTGTCCCTCAGGGATCGGTGTTGGGACTGATCTTGTTCAACATCTTTGCCGGCAACAGAGACAGTGGGATTGAGTGCGCCCTCAGCAAGTTTGCCAATGACACCAAGCTGTGTGGTTCGGTTGATACGCTGGAGGGAAGGAATGCCATCCAGAGGGACGTTGACATGCTTGTGAGGTGGGCCGATGCCAACCTTATGAAGTTGAACCAAGCCAAGTGCAAGGCCCTACACCTGCGTCGGGGCAATGCCAGGCACTGCTACAGGTTGGGTAGAGAAGAGATTCAGAGCAGCCCTGCAGAGAAGGGCTTGGGGGTGTTGGTTGATGAGAAGCTTAACATGAGCCAGCTTCAGTGTGCACTTGCAGCCCAGAAACCAACCGTATCCTGGGCTGCATCAAAAGAAGCATGACCAGCAGGTCAAAGGAGGTGATCCTGCCCCTCTACTCTGCTCTTGTGAGACCTCCTTGGAGTATTCTGTACAGTTCTGGTGTCCTCAACATAAAGAGGACATGGAGCTGTTGGAGCGAGTCCAGAGGAGGGCCACGAGGATGATAAGAGGGCTGGAGCACCTCCCGTTTGAAGACAGGCTGAGAAAGCTGGGGCTGTTCAGCCTGGAGAAGAGAAGGCTGCGTGGAGACCTCATAGCAGCCTTCCAGTATCTGAAGGGGGCCTACAAGGATGCTGGGGAGGGACTCTTCCTTAGGGACTGTAGTGGTAGGACAAGGGGTAATGGCTTCAAACTTAAACAGGGAAAGTTTAGATTAGTTATAAGGAAGAAGTTCTTTACAGTGAGGGTGGTGAGGCACTGGAATGGGGGTTTCCCAAGGAAGTTGTGAATGCTCCATCCCTGGCGGTGTTCAAGGTCAGGTTGGACAGAGCCTTGGGCGACATGGTTTAGTGTGAGGTATACCTGCCCATCGCAGGGGGTTGGAACTAGATGATCTTCAGGTCCTTTCCAAACCTAACTATTCTATGATTCTATGGTCCTATGACAATTCTTCCCCTACAGTGCTAGATCTAAGGAACAGCATTTTAAATGATGCCTCCCAGAGTCCAGTGCCTTTCTTCCTGAGACAAGAACAGACCAGCACGTCCTGAGGAAAAACATTCTCTTAGCACCTTGGATGCAGCCCCTTTGGTCCCATGGACTGGTGAGGGTGTAGTTTGCAAAGTAACCCCTGGCTTGATCCCCATCCAGCGCTGGTTGTTCCCCTTTCCCATCCAGAATCCTGCCTCAAAACACAGAGGCCTGGGAGACCTTGCTGGTGGGAACTGAGGCAAAGAGGAGATAGGCTATCTGAGCTCTACCTGCATGTACTCTTGCTTTACTTAGTAGTGGTCCTGTGTTATCTTGTTTCTTCTTTAACTGTTCCTGAAGTAGCAGCATCTTGGTGCCCTTCATTTCCTGTTACAGTTTGACTGAGTTTTGCTATGACCCATCGCTGTGCTTGGAGGATGCTGTCTCTAAAGGCCAGACGGACCCAGGCACACAGTTAAAATGCTTGGGCTGTTCTTTGCTTGAACCATCGAGAGAGAGAATAAAGACCCTGCACTGATGTACTTTGTGTTCATTCAATGCCTGCAGCTAATGGTTGGCAGTAGGGTCAGAACATGCATCTCTAAATAGCAAGTGATGGCTGATGCCTCTGAGTGCTACAAGAATATTCCCAAAGATATTGTCCTGTCTCTATATCAGCCTGCAGGTATCTTCAACGTGTCCCTATTACCTGCATGTAACTTTGACCAGACCTGTGATGTCACCAGGGATTTGCATCTGGACACCTCACTCCTGGCCCCCATCACTGTTAATGACCATGGGCTGAGACAAGGAGCCCACGTGTAGGTGACTTTTTAATGAAGACCTGAGCAGAGGCAGGAGGAATCCCACCTCCTGTGGGTTTGTGGTGAGCCTGGGAGGGAGCTGAGTGCCCTTCCAGCCCCAGGGCTGCAGTCCCAGGAGGAGATGCCTCAACTAACCAGGCTGAATCCCTTCCTTCAGCAGGGGTAAAGGAGATCCCTGCCTGTCCTGATCTGCCTGTCCTGTCTAATGCTGGGACAAGAAACAGGTTGCCCACAGAAATGGTTGTGTCACCATCCCTGGAGGTATTTAAAAGACATGTAGATGTGGCACTTATGCACATGGCTCAGTGGTGGACTTGAAAGTGTTTGGTTAATGGTTGGACTCGATGTTCTTAAGGGTCTTTTCCAACTTAAATGATTCCACAGTTCAAGGAAAAGCTGATGTTCAGACCAAAGTCTGTCTTTCAGCAGAGAAATGGCACTGCACGATGGCAGTGTATCTCCCATCTGACTGAGGGAGGGAACATCAGTGTTTGCTTCAGGCTGTTTCCCATGATGTTCCCCTTGAGCCCCAGGGAGCCCAGAGGGGCAGAGGCAGTGCCACCTTGGGCTGGGCCTCTGCTACTCAGCTGGGCTGGGCTCCTGGGACGCAGAGAGATGCTGGCAAGCGGGCAGCGCTGCAGAGAGACAGCTCTGGGCAGGAGCAGGGCTGGGGCACTGCCTGCAGGCACCGAGGGCAGACCTGCGAGCCTCAGAGAGCTTAAAGGCACTTGGCAGGGGAGGATGCTGAGAGCTGCCTGCAGGAGAAACCTTCCCAGCCCTGTGCGTGGTAAGGCTCTGGGTGCAGGGCAATGCAGCTGCACTTCCTTGGGGGATCTCCTCAAGCTGCTGCCTTGGACAGTCCATGGGATCTGTCAGGAGATCTCTTAGTTCCTGTGTGTAGATAAGGAGGAGGATGTGCTCCAGAGCAGGGCTTCCCTCTGCACCATGCAAGCGCCAGGACAAGACAGGTCCCTTGTCCCAGGGCTGGATGCAGGGTGTGAATGTGGGTGTGCAGCCAGGGGTGTCCAGCGCTGTCCTTGCGAGCAAGGTCCCTGCACCTCAGGGGCTGTGTGCTGGGGCAGGGACTCTGCCGCCTTCCAGGGTCAGCACTCAGCCTGCCCGGGAGCTCCCCACAGCATTGGGGGAGAAGCTGGAGGGGAAGGAACAACCCCTGGCAGGGAAGGGAAGTGCTGGGTGGGTGACGGTGCTCCAATCTCCAGTCACTCTGAGCACATTTGCAGAGGGTCCTTCTGAAAGACACTGAGGCTGCGTTTACCTGATAGGGAAGGATTCTGAGCTTCGATGTTTTTCACTCTTGGCTGGCAGGTTGGGCAGTGGGAGCTGGGAATTCACTTCTCTGCTTTGGAGAAGGCACCGAGAGTCTTGTGAGGACTTGTCTGAGGTGCTCCTGAGCCCCTGCACAGGCAGAGATGCCCCTGGGCAGAGCCCTGCTGCCGGGAGGGGTGTGCAGGGCAGAGCTGAGCACACAGCCCATGGGATGGGCTCTGGGAGCACTGAGAGGGAGCAGAGCTGGGCACAGAGCAGCAGCTCCTGGCAGGGACAGCTCCAGGCAGCAGAGCCATGGGCAGGGAGTGGGGGGAAAGTGCAGCCCAGGCCTGGGGAGGGTGCGTTCAGGCAGCTCTCTTGGTGTCTGGCACTGGAGGTGGCTGCTGGCCATGCTCTGCTGGGCACAGTCCTTTGCTTCTCCCCATGAGAGTTCGTGCTCTGCCCTTTGAAACCGTGCTCCCCTGCTCTCAGCAAAGGACAGAGATTTGTGGGGCTTGTTAAGATCAATTTGTGTGTGAAGGCACCTTACAGCCAGTGTGAGTGTAAGCAGAGGGCAAATGGCACAAGTACTGACGGACACTGCACCCGTCCTGGCTCTGCACTAAGCTACAAAGAGCTGAGACCTTTTGCCTGTTTCAGTACTCTTCAGGTTTTCAGTCATACAAAGAAGGATTTATACCCCTAGAAAGAAGCCCCAGCAGTGTTATGCTAGTCAATAAAAACACAGTCAAAATGATTCTAAGGCGATGCTGAGCCTCTCTTGTGCAGCCCAGACTCACCTGAGTCATGAGTGCAAGTACTGAACTTTACAATGAAGTTGGATTTCATCTACACATCGCTTGTGAACATCAGAGCTGTACAAAGCACTGCTTAAGAGCAAAGCTGACACCATGGCAGCACATGGGCAGAGGTCCTGCTCCTCACAGCACACTCAGCCAGCACAAACCAGAGAAAGGAAATGCATTTCAGTTGGAGGGAATTCTATGAGAAATGGAGCGGCTTTGCTCAGAGGAGCCTGCAGTAATTGTTCCCTGTCCTTTCCTTGTTTGAACAGGCCCCAAGCCCAGAGGCAGCAGATGTCCAACGGCAGCTCCATCACCCACTTCCTCCTCCTGCCATTCGCAGACACGTGGGAGCTGCAGCTCTGGCACTTCTGGCTCTTCCTGGGCATCTCCCTGGCTGCGCTCCTGGGCAACGGCCTCATCATCACCAGCACAGCCTGCGACCAGCACCTCCACACCCCCATGTACTTCTTCCTGCTCAACCTCTCCCTCCTGGACCTGGGCTGCATCTCCACCACTGTCCCCAAATCCATGGCCAATTCCCTCTGGGACACCAGGGCCATCTCCTACACAGGTTGTGCTGCGCAGGTCTTTTTCATTCTCTTCTTATTTTCAGCAGAGTTTTATCTCCTCACCATCATGTCCTACGACCGCTACATGGCCATCTGCAAGCCCCTGCACTACGGGACCCTCCTGGGCAGCAGAGCTTGTGCCCACATGGCAGCAGCTGCCTGGGGCAGTGGGTTTCTCAATGCTCTGCTGCACACAGCCAATACATTTTCACTACCCCTCTGCCGAGGCAATGCTGTGGAGCAGTTCTTCTGTGAAATCCCCCAGATCCTCAAGCTCTGCTGCTCAGACGCCTCCCTCAGAGAAGTTGGCCTTCTTGTGGTTAGTGCCCTGATTGGTTTTGTGTGTTTTGTTTTCATTGTGGGTTCCTATGTGCAGATCTTCAGGGCTGTGCTGAGGATCCCCTCTGAGCAGGGACGCCACAAAGCCTTTTCCACGTGCCTCCCTCACCTGGCCGTGGTCTCCGTGTTCATCAGCACTGGCACATTTGCCTACCTGAAGCCCCCCTCCATCTCCTCCCCATCCCTGGATCTGGTGGTGTCAGTGCTGTACTCGGTGGTGCCTCCAGCAGTGAACCCCCTCATCTACAGCCTGAGGAACCAGGAGCTCAAGGATGCTGTGAGGAAGCTGGTGATTGGCTGTGTTTCATCAGTTGTACACTGCCTGCTTTCCTCTGCAAAGGGCTCCCAGTGTAGGTCATGACAGGCCAAGTCTGTCTTTCCTGATTTACATTTGTTTTCCTGCTTTACATTTCCTGTTTCAATTTATGATGTTCTTGTCTTCATAGAAATGTCAGTTTTCATCCCTTTCTACTTCAGTATCTTCCCATCCTCCCCACAGACTTTGTATCAATGGGCGTCTCTCATTGTGTTTAAGCAAAATAAATTACCCTGCAGCAACTTCTTCTCTGTGATATGTCCTCACATAGCAGGGCTGAAGGGGAATGAAATCAGCTTTCTGGCTGTTCCAGCTCTGGGATGGCTGCTGTGTGCCTGGAGCAGGAAGAGCAGTTGAGGAGCCCAAAGGCCGGGGGCTGTTTTGCTAGGAAGAGGGCATTGGCGCTGCAGAGTTGGCATGGGAGGTGGGAGAGCTTGGAGGGAGCTGGTCTGGTTCTGGGAAGTACCTGGGAGAGAACAACATCAGTGTCTATGTTGTGCTGCATGACCACGCAGGGTGAGGGCTCACACCAGGGCATTGTGGTGCAGAGCCAGGGCTTGTGGAAGGGGTCACAGACATGCAAGTGCAGAACAGAGGAGGCTGGTCTGTGCTCTTGGTGGCAGGAGCAGACCAAGAAGGTGTCCCAGGGCAGTTGTCACCCCCAAGACTCTCTCGATGGCCAGTTCCAGCTCTGGCTCCTGCGCAAGGTTTACGGTGAGTTTCACCATAGGGCAACATCCACCCTACTGCTGGGCTCAGTCTTTAAACCTGCATTTTAACCACAACAACGCTGTTGCTCTAACAGTTAATGAGCCCCCAGTGACACCACAAGCATCAGCACAATCCAGGTGCCTGCTCCTGGCCTGTCACCTGCGCAGCCACCCATGGCATCAGTAACACCTGCATAAGGCAGGGGCTGCTCCTGCCCCATCAACTGCTCAGGCACCTCTGACACCAGCAGCTGCTGCACACACAAGGCTCCTGCTTTGCCCCCAGCACCTCTGCAGGCAGAGCTGAGCTCCAAGCACATGAACAAGCCCAGTTCATGTGAGCCTCCTCCTCACTTATCCCCTGCTCCTCCAGCTGGGATGTCACCAGCACCGGTACAAGCCAAGGTCCTGCTCCTGCCCTATAGCTGCACAGCAAACAGTGGCATCGTGAGCCCCTGCACCAGCCAGCCATGCATTTCCAACCAGCTCCTGAGCTACCAGTGACAGCACCAGCAGATGCACAAGCCAGGGGCTGCTCCTGCCCCATCAACTGCTCAGGCACCCCTGACACCATCAGCACCTGCACTTCAGCTGCGTGGTGCTGAGTTACGCTGGGTCAAACCACAACGTGGTGTCATGACTGGTCCCTGCATTCCTGCTCACACCCTGCGCGGTCCCTCAGGTCCCTTCAGAATCTGCACAAAGACAGAGAACACAGATCTGGTGGGATCTCTGGGGGATTTTGTGTGCTGCCTTTGTTTGCAAAGGCAAGTGCTCAGAAGCTGGGTGGGATGCAGTTACAGGGACATGGGTGCGTGGTGCCAGTGGAGGTGCCCTGGGGTCCTCTGCCCAGGCTCCAGCTGCAGCTCCCGAGGGGCTCTGCTCTGCAGCAGCTCCTGTGTGAGAGCCACCAGCCCCAGGGGTGGCCTCCAGAGACACGGGGGCCTCTGGACATAGCACTGGGTGCGTATGGTCAGACAGAGGAGCGCTGCCCGAGAGCCTGAGACATTTCACACATGCTTAAAAGGATGAGCACGTCCTCATCAGCCGAAAGACTTTTCATCAACTATCAGCTATTCCACACCCTGTGTCACCATGAGTGAGCGAGCGGCTGTGTGGGACTGAGCTGTCTACCACGTTAAACCACAACACCCGAACATCAAGGACACGGCTGCTTGAGGAGCAGCCTCAAGGAGAAGGGTTTGGGCACCTCGAGGGATGCCCCAGCAGCCTGTGGTGCTAAACTGGAATGTGGCCATGAGCACATTGGGCTGCACGGGAAGGAGCGTGGCCACCCAGACAAGGGCAGGGATTGTCCATCTGGACTCAGCACTGGTGTGGCCACATCTGGGATGGTGTGTCCCAGTGTGGGGCTCCTGTTCTGGAGGAATCTTCCCAGATAGGGCTTGGGGTCGTGTGTGGAGAGGCTGAGAGACCTGGCCTTAGGAGCTCAAGACAGAATGGAAAATTTCTTTCTGAGATGACTGCACATGTTTTGTATTGGGAAATAGCACGAGAATGGAAAACCACCAGAAACTGCAGCTTTGGAGGCCCAGAGTGGAGCTGAAGGTAAAGAAATGTCACTCTGAGGGTAGTGCTGTGGTGAAAACATCACTCCAAGGGAGTCAGGATCAGCCCATGGTTTTGTGTTTCACAGAACATCTGGTGAGGATGGAGAGACACCAGTAGAGGAAGGGACCTACTGGGGTGAGAAGAAGGTGGGGAAGTGCACTGGGTGCCTGCAGCCTGCAGGGAAACAGGCACAGGCGTGGGGCAGTGCAGGACAGGCTGTGGTGCAGATGGCCAAGGGCACTGGCAAGGCTGAATGTCCCTGACAGAACCCAGGTCTTTGTCCCCTTGGCTATGGCTGATGTCCCTGCCACAAAGGCCTAAGAGAAGACACTTCATCATCAAGGCCATAGGGCACCATTGTGTCCTTGCACCACCCTGGGGAGGTCAGAAGGTGTCATCCCATTGTCCTTCACTTGGCATCACACTCCCCACATCCCCAGGAAGAGCCTGAGCCAGGGGCTGGGGGTCAGGGCTTGGCCATCCTCCTTCACCAAACAAACCAGGGGGTGTTCTCAGCATCAGAGGTGCTGCACTTTGCCTTTGCCTGCCCGTGATCATGGCCTCCAGTGCCCTGCTCTAAGGAGTGCATGGGGAGGCTTTGTCAGGAATGGCCTCAGCGGGGCCCAGTGATGCTTCAAAGTACTTGGGAATTGCTTCTGAGTTTGACTTCTTGAGAGGCCTCTTGAGACTCCTCTTGGGATCTGATGTGCATGGACTCAGCACCACAAAGGCCCTGGGGCTCATTCAAAAAAAGAAAGCCCTGAGGAGCCATGTCTCTGCCTGGTATTTTCCTTAAGACTTGCACAACTCACTGCAGAGGTTTCATCTGGACTCTTAATGATGAAGGTTTCAGAGAAGGTTTCCTAAGGGAGAGACTTCCTTTCAAGGGTATTATCCATCAATTTTCAGTTTACAGAAGATGTGACAGCAGCATTCTGCAATGGATATTGGCCCAGAGGGTCTCTTGAAGTCATCTGCAGAGGCAGGAGAAGCAGTCCCTTGAGGTCCCACACCGTATGGACAACCTTGCTCCTCACCTTCCCAAGCCCCACAGTTCCCTCATTGGCCCCCTGGGACTAGATATTCTTAAGGTCCTTCCCAACCCTCACAATTCCATGACTCTATGATCCCACTGTCCATATTGCCAGTAAAGATGTTGAACAATGCCGGTCCCAATACCAAACCCTGAGGGACACCACTCGTCACCAGACTCCACTTGGACATCCAGCCATTGACCACAGCTCTCTGAGTGAGACCATTCAGTCCATTCTTTATGCATCAAGTGCATCTGTCAAATCCATGCCTTTCCAATTTAGAGACTAAGATGTCATGCAGGACAGGTAGACAATGCAAATGCCATGCACAAGTCCAGGTAGACAATGTCAGTCGCTCTTCCCTTATCCACCATTGCTATGGCCCCATCATAGAAGGCCACCAAATTTGTCAGGCAGGATTTGCTCTTAGTGAAGCCATGCTGGCTGTCACCAGTCACCCCCTTATTGTACATGTGCTTAACAGAGTTTCCAGGAATACCTGCTCCATGATCTTCCCAGGCACTGAGGGGAGAATCCAAGTGCATGCACTCTGGAGACTGCCTTTAGTTCCCCTGTTCATCCTTTGGGCCTTTTACATGAAGCGTGGGCAGCATCTGGGTGTTGCCACTTCTCAGGGAGTTCCCCCACTCTCCGTGATGTTTTAAA
Source organism: Strigops habroptila (assembly GCF_004027225.2). NCBI lineage: Eukaryota > Metazoa > Chordata > Aves > Psittaciformes > Psittacidae > Strigops > Strigops habroptila. The sequence goes on from NW_022651059.1 coordinate 25,945, forward strand.
GATGATGGAGAGTGGCCTCACACCCTTTGGGAGCTGAGACCCACTATTTCATGGTCACTACAGCACAGGCTCACAGTGGTTTTCTCATCCCTGATCAGCCCTCTGCAAGGACTGGATTCAGGTGAGCATCTCCTTTGTTGGCCTACCTTGTACCTGTGCAAAGTAGTTGTAGCAGGAGACCCCAGCACCTGCTGGACAGTCTTGCATGCTGCTGTGCTCCCCTTCCAGAGATTGTCAGGGTCATTGAAGTCCCCAGTGAGACCTGGGCTCATGGATCTGGAGACCTCATTGGGTTGCTAGAATGAGGCTTAGTCCACCTTCTTACCCTGGTTTGCAGGTGCTTTGTCTCCCACCAGCATGCCACGCTAAGTGGCCTCTCCTTTGACCCTCACTCACAAGGGCTCACCCAACCTGGTGCACGTGCATAGAGGAGCACCATACATATGACAAGCTCCTTCTGATGGAGGGCATCCCCATCATCCCGTATGCCCCATGGCAGCACCACTGTGAGTGCTCCAACCACCCCTCACCATTTATTCCATCCAAGTAAGAAATCTGGAGTGGCACATCAGACTTCATCTCCTCCTGTCTGAGGGCACTGATGCACGTCTGGGCCGCAGCACCTCAGCTCTGGCACCAGGGACAAGCTCAGACTTGTCACAGGCAAGTCACAAACCCGGTTCCAAGTGCCTAAGCCCCATGTAGGGAAATGCTCTGCTTGAGACCAGAGACATGCTGGAAGAGATGGCAGATGGCAATGTGAAGGAGCCAAAAGAGGGAATGCTTCTCTCTTCAAGGCCAGAGAAAATCTGGGATGGGCTCTGCAATCGGGGCAGCAGAGGCCTGTATTTAGCCATTGAGTAGGTGCCCTGAATGTGGTTAGGCAATGTCAGGAAGGCCATGGGACAACTGCCATTAAAGTCAATGGAGATCTAGGAAATACAGCTGATGGAGAAGAGAAAGAGAAGGACTCATGGGGGTCTCCAAAATTCCCCATAGGAGGCACAGTAATTTGGGAGACCCCCCACATGTTCCACAAAATAGTGGCATACATCCATCCCAGGGCACCCCGAGTCTCTCCTTGGTGCCCCATGATCCCCAGGGTGGAGATGTGTTGGAAGAAGAGAACTTGGGGGTTAAGAGGGGATTTGGAGGTTGAGGGGGGATTCTGGGGTTCAGGAATCTCCCCAAAACTCCCCAGGGGGATGCAGGGATTTGGGCATCCCTCCATGTCCCAGAAATAAGGGTACATCTGTCCCAGGGCACCCTGAGTCTCTTACTTGGGGGAATTTGGGTGGAATTTGGGAGTTGGTGGTGGGGGTCCCAAAATTCGGAGGGGGGGGTCAGAGTAATTTTGGGGGCCACAAGAGCCCTCAAAGAAGGGCTACCGCCACAAGAAACCACCCCACAGATCATTGGGGAGGGGGGGAACTGGAAATCTGGGGGGACCCATTATTATTATTAATTATTACCATTTTTATTACTATTATTATTATTGGTGGTGGTATTATTATTACTATTACAATATTGTGCTTGATTTCAGGTCCTGACCTGTTCTCATCTCCACCCATGGGTTTTACATTGTTCCCATCCTCCTCCCCATCCCACCCGGGTGCTGAGCGAGCGGCTGCTGGTGCTGAGTTCCCGGCTGGCTTTAAACACTGACCCTGTCCTGGCCCCTTTGCTGTGGCAGCAGGGGCTGGACGTTTGCACTCTTGGAGCTCGGCTCTTTGGATGGGCACGGAGCTGGAAGCAGCATTATTTGGCTGAGGAAGCGCAGCTCCCGAGTGTTGCTGGGGCTGGGGCAGTGCTTGCCAAGGGCAGGGGAGGCCCAGCAACAGCTCCTGTCCTGGCACTGTTGCTGTGGGAGCACAGGGGATCCCGCGGGCATTGCCGCAGTCAGGATTGCGCAGGGGTGGCCAGAGCCCACCAGCTCCTTCCCACCTTCCGCAATGCCCGGTGGGCTTCTGGGCTGTGCCTGCGCCTGCCAGGGCCTTTGTCACCTTCCAGAATGCATTGCCAGAGCCCAGCAGAGCACTGGAGCCTTCCGCAATGCCCGGCGCTGGCCTGGCCTTTACCAGAGCCCACCGGGACCCCTCCTGCCTTCCGCAATGCCCGGTGGGCTTCTGCACGCATTGCCGGAGCCAGGCAGGTCCCCTTGTGCTGAGCTCCCAGGGACAGCACCAGCAGCTGCACTGCCCAGGGGCTGCTCCTGCCCTCACACCTTCTCAGCACCTCTCACACCAGCAGCTCCTGCACACACAAGGCTCCTGCTTCGCCCCCAGCACCTCTGCAGCCAGAGCTGAGCTCCAAGCACATGAACAAGCCCAGGGCCTCCTCCTCACCTCTCCCCTGCTCCTCCAGCTGGGATGGCACCAGCACATCTCCTGACAGCTTCTCCTCCCTTTAGAGCACGCACCCACAACGTGTTTCAAGCGAACACTAAAGTAGGATTGAAAAGTCAAAGAACACGTACCTGGATGCGCAGGGCAGCCAGGGGAGATGCAGCCTCCCCAGGGAGGGGTCTCCTCTGCACTGGTTCCTGCAGGGCTCTCGCTCCTTAAATAGCCCACACTCACCGGGGGGGCCCCCGTCACAATGGGCGTCTCCACAGCAACCACCACGGCTTTGTGATGGCGGCAGCATCAGGCCCATGGCCACTGGGCACCCAGGGCTTGGGACTGGGTGAGCTTTGAGGTCCCTTCACCCCAAACCAGTCTGTGACTGTATGACTGTAAAATACGATCTGCATTTGGATGCAGAAGAGCTCTCATCAGTGAGTCAGCCCCACAAGCAGGGGCAGACATTTGTGCAGGAACATCCTGTCTCTGCTGGTGCCCACGGCAGAGGCCAGTGGAGACCGTTCAGGGCAGCGCAGGCTGCAGAACAGCCAGGCTCAAGGGCACCACCACCACCTCCTCTGAAAGCAGCCCAAGGGCTGAGGCTCTGCAGCCTCTCCTTTCCCCTGCACCACCCTTGGCTTTCAGCCCCACAGCAGAGCCCTTCTGCAGCCGCTCCTCAGCTCTTGTTGGTCGCTGGCAGCTTCCAAAGGCAGTTCTGCCTCTGCTGGAGCCGAGAGCAACGGCCCAGCCCGTGCTGCGGGGTGTGCAGCGCTCTGATGGCACCATCCAGTGGCTGCAGGGCTCGGCAGCGCTGGCAGGAGCAGACATGTGGGGCCTGACCCTGCTCCCGGGGCAAACGCGGGTGAGTTCCAGCCCTTGGTGTTTCTTGGCAGGAACCTTCCCCTCCGCCTGCTCCGCTGCCATGACACCGCCCGGCGCGGGGGGATGACGGCAGAGCCGGCGCCACGGAGGGCAGGGCGGGAAGGGGCGGGGCGCGGCGTGTGTGGGAGCGGGAGAGCGGGGGGGTGTGGAGGGGAGAGGCCGGGATGGAGCCGGGATCGATCGGGATGGAGCCGGGATGGAGCGGGGTGAGCGGGGATGTGGCAGGGATCGAGCGGGAAGGGCAGGGCTGTGGGTTGGGATGGAGCCGGGTGGCAGGGGGTCGGGAGCAGGGCTGCAGTGGGGGGGTCAGGGCTGTGGGGCGGGATGGAGCGGGGTGGGCAGGGGGCAGAGCAGGGATGCAGTGGGGGGAGGTGGGCTGGGCTGTGCCAGGAGGGGCCGGGCAGCGGGGCCTGAGCCAGCAGGGTAAGTGCAGGCAGGGATGGAGCCCACGCTGGGGCAGGGGCTGGGCATGCTGGGCATGGCGGCAGGACCATTGTGTCCCCCCAGGGCTGGGCTCTCAGGAGGCTGAACCGAGGTCCTGTGCTTTTGGTGCAGGGGTGCCAAGAGCAGGCGGGTCCTTGAGGAAAGGTACTCGCTGCCCCTTCGCATCAGGTCAAGATCTGATCCACCCACCTTGTGTGTCCCGTGCCGCTGTGTGCAGCCCAAGAGAGTTTGGCTGAGAACTGCCACAGTCCTTAAGCACTGTTTTGGGCAACCCAGGCAAGGAGATGGGCACCTGCAGGCAACGCTGTGCCTTATCTCAGCACAGCCCCAGACAGAGCACGGACTAAGGAACCCCTCCCGTGCTGAACCAGTACTGTCTGCATTGATGACTGGTGTAAGAGATGTGTCTGGAGGATTAAAGGGTTGGTTGCAGAACGAAATACTTCAATTGCAGACATGTTTCCAGGTCCTGAGTATCAGTTCCCAAGATGCGGAGCACATCTTTGTGTACTGCAAAATGTTATTGTATCCAAATGGGATTTGTCATTCTTGAATTGTGTGACATGATAATGACTATGTAAATTATGAGGAATCATGTTTAGGACCTGTTTGATAGGTATATACTTAATGCATAGAGAAGCTGAGATAAGCTTAAGCAGTGGCTGTCTTGCTTTAGCCCTTTGCAGGACATCTTGTACCTATTCAGATGGCTGCAGTGAAACAAGAGGCTGGCTCCAACGTGCCATTAGGGTGGAGAGACTTCCCTGTTACTCACTCCTACCACGTATCATTGATGTATGATGCTAAAGGTGTTTCCCTGGAACACATGGGAACCAGACTTGAGCAAGGAAGGTCAAAGTGAAATGAAAGCAACAGTGCTCATCTCGAGCTTTGTTCACAGTTCTGCAACAGGAGAGTAAGTTGGAATTGGGATGGTTGTTAGGACCTTGCTCCTTCTCAGTGTGAAAATCATGCAATGAGGAATAGCACTTTAAAGAATCTGGTGTTATCTCTTTTAAGGGAAACAAACGAAGACAGGAATCACATGAAAAGACCGTATCTCTCAATGCATTCTTCTGTTCAGAAAAATTATCGTCTGCCTTTTTGTTTTTCTTCTCTAAAGAGCACTGTGGAGAAGGAGGCGGATGGCTCTGTCCCAGTTCCTCAGGTCATGCCACTTGGAATCCCTCTTCCAGGGAAGGCTAACCATGAATTAGACACAAATACTCTTCCAGAAATGAAATCAGGTCTGAATAAGAGCTTATGAGGGCACATTTCATTAAGGAACTTAGAAAATTCACCAACATGTTTTGATAAACCAACTCTACTTGCACTTAATTTTATGCATTTAAACAATATTACTGACATATGAGTTGTTTCATACATGGAAGCAGTCTTGATTGCTTCCAAGATCAAGCTCTTAAGCTGTTGCATTTTGCTTTGGCTGCAAAAACCAGTGCGCGAAAGTGTAGTATATTTTATTAATTTCTCATCCACGTCCTCTGTGGATCATTGGCCTTCACCCAGAGCCAAGAAAATAAACATCTGAAGCTGAGAGAGCTGGGCTGGTTCAGCCTGGCGAAGAGAAGGCCCCTTAAGGGGAGATCTTAGAGCATCTCCCAGAGCCTAAAGGGGCTACAAGAAACCTGCAGAGGGGCTTTGGACAAGGGCCTGCAGGGACAGGACAAGGGGGAATGGCTTTAACCTGCCAGAGGGGAGACTGGGACTAGATCTTAGACAGAATTTCTTCCCTGTGAGGGTGCTGAGGCGCTGGCACAGGGTGCCCAGAGAAGCTGTGGCTGCCCCATCCCTGGCAGTGTTCAAGGCCAGGTTGGACACAGGGGCTTGGAGCAACCTGCTCTAGTGGAAGGTGTCCCTGCCCGTGACAGGGGGTTGGAACTGGAGGAGCTTTAAGGTCCCTTCCACCCCAAACCAGTCTGGGATTCTGTGATTCTGTGATTTTGTTCAATATCTTTAGCACTGGATGTAATTCTTAAATGACAGGCAAAATGAACCATAGGTTCCTTCAAGTGCCATACATGTTAGTAAGGGTAAGAATGGAAAAGTAAATGGTGTTTTATTCTCCAGTGTCAGGAAACATTGCCAAATTCAGGTTCCTCTTCATCCTGCAACAACCACCACCGCATCTTCAGGACCTGCACAAGCATCTTGTTCCAGTGCTAACTAGTGCAGTTAGTTAGTAACTACTGCTTATGTCAGAGCTGTAGAAGATCCATCATGCCTGAAACCTTAAACAGTGGCAGGTGTGGGCATATATGTAGGAGCACCAAGTTTTTACAGTGATGCCTGTAAGTGTCTCCTCTAAGCTCTTCCCAAGAGATAATAACCTGATCTAACAAGTCAGTGGTGTCATTTTTCCCCTGTATCATCAGAAAGATGTCTATGGCAATGTTGTCGTTTCAAGTGATGACTGAGAATATTCACCACCTCTTTAGATTAGGTTCATAATTAGGAGGATTTCAACTCCTACAGTTGAGAGCAGCATTTGAATTCTACTGAAAACTAACTTAGTAGATTCTGGCATATTTTTAGTTGTCACTAAAGTCACTCTTTCCAGTTGTCTCCAGATTTTCTCAAGAGCCTTTGATCTGTAAGGATCAGTACCAGCAGCTGTGGCTGTCAGTTGCTATGTTTTTAGTGACTTTGCTGCTGTAGACTCTAAGCAGGAAAATACTGAAAACCTCCTGATAACCTGAATGACATGATGTGATGTGGCTTTTTCTTCAGATGGCACCATGTCTTGAATGCAGACACCTCCTGCCAGTGAATACACCCTCTTGCATTGGATGTGAGTCAGCAATAGCTCCACAGCTGCAGCCCCAAACCAACATCTGCATAAAGGTAATTGAGAATAAATCTAACAAAACAGCAATTTACCTCCTGGCATGCATTTTTCTAACAGATGACTTCATGAAAAATAGTTTGATCCAGCTTGGGTTTCTCCAATTACATGATGACAGCTTTAAGGGTTAGTAGGATTCAAACCACCTTGAATAGAAATAAGCATTAAAGGTAAACCAGATAAGCTCAGGCAGGCATCTTGAAGAGCACAGGAGGTAGCAGTGTGAAAGGCAGGAACACGTGCACTTGTGTTCAGTAGGGAGATATTCTGTGACTCTATCATTTATGGCCTTAGTATGACTGAGCATTTTAAGTTTATTAAACATGTGCTCATTACTCTGCTTCCCTCATTTGATTGTAAGTGCTTAGCACAGATGGGCTGGCAGGACTGGGGCAATGGGAGATGCCCAAAATGCTCAAGCGCAGTATTAGTCAGTGATCCAAAAGTGCTGGTGGGCTTAACTAGACAAAATCTACCCTATAGAATACTCCCTCCCCAAGGGTATGGGGACCCAGGTAGGGGCCATCCTCAACCCCTCCAGTCAGGGGAAAGGGTGTGAGAAAGAGCCAACTGATACTGCATGTCCACAATTGGTAGATCATAGACACTGCCCCACCTTGGATGTTCTATGGCAGTCCTGATGCAGGTGCAAAGGCAGTCTTGAACTATTTGGTGGCAACCATCATTATTCCCAGCTCTGGTGGAATCTCACTTGTTAATAGTGACTGTGCTGGGGCACCCTCAGGGGGATAAGAATCATTTTCCTTGCAGATGCTGGACTTTCTGTTTTGTGTGAGTGCAGTGACTAAGCAAACTGACACTGGTCTATACAAACATGTGGAGGTATTGATGCTGGATCTCCTGAGGCAACTGGACCGTACTTTAAAATGAGTTGTCACCAAGATCCATGGGTTTGTGATGAGCAGGCACTATGGCCTAACTAAAACCTGAAGCTCACAGCACAGGCTTGAAGGATCTCTTCTATCTGCAGGGCTGAATAACCAGAGCACTTTGGAAGATCAAGTCCTCAATGAGAGCCATAGAGACCCACAGAGATCCCATAGAGACCCCATGGAGTCTCATAGAGACCCCATAGAGACCCACAGAAAGACCCATACAGACCCATGGGGACCCATACAGACCGTAGAGAGCCATAGAGAGCCACAGAGACCCACAGAGACCCCACAGAGACCAACAGAGACCAACAGGGCCCCATAGAGACCTATAGAGACCCACAGAGCCCATACAGACCCCACAGAGACCCCACAGAGCCCCCATAGAGACCCAGAGAGCCCACAGAGCCCCATAGAGACCCATACAGACTCACAGAGACCCATACAAACCCACAGAGGCCCCACAGAGTCCCCAAAGAGCCCCAGAGAGCCCCACACAGACCCCAAAGAGCCCCATAGAGCCCCCACAGAGACCCCATAGAGACCCAGAGAGCCCCCGAGAGCCCCCAGAGTCCCATAGAGACCCACAGAGACACAGAGCCCCACAGAAAGACCCATACAGACCGATACAGCCCCATAGAGAGACCCCATAGAGACCACAGAGACCCATACAGCCCCATAACCGGGCCCACCCAAGCTCCGCCCCCGTCGCTGCCATGACCGTGACGTCACTTCCTGCCCCCGCGCACTCCCGTGATGCCCCGCGGCGGCTCCGCGGTGCCCCTCGGGGCCCACGGCGAGTACGAGGCCGCGATGGCGGCGCTGGGGCCGCCCCCCCGCGGCTGCGGGGCCGAGGAGCAGGAGGAGGAGGACGAGGGGGAGGAAGGCCCCCCACCGGCGCTGCTGCGAGACCCCCAGCTCCTGCGGCAGGTGCGACCCACAAGCGTGGGGCGGGGGAAGGGGGGGGTGGTCCCAGCCCCACATTGACCCCATCGACCTGCCCCACAACAGGCGGAGGCGGTGCTGACCCACGGCTTCATGGCCGCCATCTTGGCGCCGGGGCCTCTGGGGGAGCTGGCGGCCATCTTGGGGCAGAAGGAGGAGGAGGACAAGATGGCGGCCGCCATCGGGATACCGACCCCAGCCAAGATGGCGGCCGCCAGTGGGGACATAGGCGTAACCAAGATGGCGGCCGTCATGGAGGGTATAGACGTAACCAAGATGGCGGCCGTCATGGAGGATGTAGACCCACCCAAGATGGCCACCACCATGGAGATGGGACCCCCAGCCAAGATGGCCGCCACCATGGAGCTCCAAGCCCCGATCAAGATGGCGGCCACCATGGAGATGGGCCCCCCAGCCAAGATGGCGGCCATCGTGCGGGGTGTAGATGCACCCAAGATGGCCGCCATGGGGTGTTCAGGCCCATCCAAGATGGCCACCCCCATGGAGATCCCGCCCACAATCGAGGTGGTGGCCAATGTATGGCATGGGGAGGCGGCCAAGATGGCGGCCACCGTGGAGCTCCAGCCTCCAATCAAGATGGCGGCCCCCATGCAGGTGGGACCCCCGGCCAAGATGGCGACCGTCCTGGGGGACTCAGCCCCGTCCAAGATGGCGGCCCCCGTGGAGTTACCACCCCTTGCCAAGATGGCGGCCTCCATCGATAGTGGAGACCCGCCCAAATTGGCTGTCACGTGGTGTACACTGGCACCCAAGATGGCCGCCACCATGGACGGGGGAGCTACGTCCAATATGGCCGCGATGGGGAAGGAAGAGCTGCCCCCTCACAAGATGGCGGTCTCCATGGGAGATGCAGACCCCTCCAAGATGGCCGCCCCTATGGAGATACTACCCCCAGCCCCAGGCAACATGGTGGCCTCCATGGTGTGCGCAGACGTGCTCAAGATGGCGGCCTCCATGGAGGCACCGTCACCCGATGTGGCGGCCTCCATGGAGACATCCCCACCCCACATGGCCGCTGCCATTGACACAGCCCCACCCAACATGGCGGCTTTATCGCAGAGCAAAGACCCAGCCAAGATGGCAGCCCCCATGGAGGCACCACCAGGCAAGACGGAGGCCACCCCTGGAGACACAGACCCACCTAAGATGGCGGCCACCCTGGGGATAGAGGCCACAGCCAAGATGGCAGCCATCATAGGGGGTGTAGTTGCGCCTCCAAACAAGATGGTGGCCAACATGGAGGTCGAAGACCCACCCAAGATGGCCGCTATGGGGTGCTCACCCCCTCCCAATATGGCTGCCCCCATGGAGACCCCATCCCAGAACATGACGGCCTCCTTGGGGGATGCAGACCCAGGCAACATGGCCTCCACCATAGAAATACCACCCCCAGCCAACATGGCGGCCTCCAGTGAGACACCCCCACTCAAAATGGCGCCTTCATTGGAGTGCCAACAGCCACCCAACATGGCGGCCTCCATGGAGGAACCACCACACAACATGGCGGCCACCATGGAGGTCAGGGACCCACCCAAGATGGCCACCATGGTGTGTTTCTCCCCACCCAAGATGGTGGCCTCCATGGAGACACCCCCACTCAAAATGGCGGCTTTGTCTGAGTGCGAAGACCCACCCATCATGGCGGCCTCCATGGACACACCATCGCCCAACATGGCGGCTGCCATGGGCTGCGCTGACAAACCCAAGATGGCGGACCCCAGTGAAACGCCCCCATTCAAAACGGTGACGTCATTGGAGTACGAAGACCCACCCAACATGGCGCCCTCCACATAGTCCGCGACTTAATGATTAAACATTATTAACGTTAATAATCAAACGTCTTTTCCATAAAACAAACCGATAATGAATTAAGAGGTTGATAATTTGACCGCTTAAAGGGTTAAATGGGGGGGTGTTGATTGCGACCCCATTGTAATAAAATCGTAATAAATTACAACCCCACTGCATAAATTATAACATTCATGAGGTAAAAAAGTACAAAATAAACATTTAGAAGCGTTTAAAAGCAGAAATTAAACGTTTACAGGTGGAGAAATGGCACTTTCCCATCGCGTCGCTGCTGTGTCCTGAGGGGAAATGGCATAAAGAGCAGAAAAGAGACATAAAAACAAGAAATTAAATTAATTTACATTAAATAAAGGTTACAAATAAGAAATTAAATTAATTACATCAAATAAATGTTAAAAATTATTTAAGCGTTTAAAAGAACTCGAAGTTTAAAGGGGTTTAGAAGGGGGAGGTGCGCAGGTAAATGTGAGGTACAAACCACCCGACCTGTGGTAAAAACCCACAGAAATCCATTTAAAAAGATATAAATTAATTAAACAAACAAAAATAAGTCGACAAATTGAAAATAAAGGTTATGAAAAAGGGGTTTAGTGGAGCAAAAATGGGAAATACCGCATGGGGGGGGAGGGAGAGACAAAACTGAGGTGAAAAAGCTCCGGATTGCGGTAAAAATAGACATAATATTCTTTAAAAAGGTCAAAATTAATTAATACGACTAAATATTAAATAAAAAATAGAACATAATGATGGAAAAAAGGGGTTTAGAGGAGGAAGGGCCACACGCTACGGCTTAAAACTGACGCAAAAATCCCAAATGGACACAAAACCCGATAGAAACGCCTTAAAAAGATGAGAACGGATCAATAAAACTAAAATCTAATGAAAAATAGAAAATAAAGATGGAAAAAGGTGCGTTATGGGCCTAAAAAGGAGCAGAAGGGGGTAAGCGCCACAGGGGGAAGGGAGGGAAGGCAAAAATGAGGTAAAAAAATTCCGGATTGTGGTAAAAAACCCATAGAAGCACATTAAAAAGGACGAAAATTCAATAAAATCATTAAAAATACAGTGAAAATAGAAAGGAAAGGGTATAAAAAGGGAGGTTATGGAGACAAATGGGGAGGTGCAGTGGGGTGGGGGAAGAGTCAAAACTGAGGTAAAAAATCCCCGGATGCAGAAAATCCCGACGGAACCTCATGAAAAACGACTCCAATCGATGAATAAACCTAATAAATGAATTAAAATATAGCCTAAAGTGATAAAAAAAGGGGTTTATGGAGACAAAGCGCAAAGAGACACGGGGAGGGGGGGGTTGAAACACAAAACCAAGGTAAGTCCCCGGATGGACATAAAACCCACCAGAAACTACCTAAAAAAGACTAATAACGCTATTAAATACATAAAAATAGAAAAGAAGGATGACACAAAAGGGGGTTAATAGAGGAAAAGGGTTTACAAGGGGGAGGTGCGGGGGGGGGGAATGGGGGGAGGAAACGGAGGTTAAAAGTCCCCGGATGGAGACAAAACGCGACCAAAATTCATTCAAACTGACTCAAATCGATTAATAAAACTAAGAATTGATTATAAATAAAAAATAAAGCCAAAAAGGGTTTATGGAGCACGGACACCCCCCCCCCCCACACACACACACATCCCTTAACCCCCTCGCCCCCCGCCGGTCCTGTGCGACCCCCCAAACTCCGACGGAGCCACAAAGCGCTGCTTCTGCTCGCCGGGTGAAAAAAGAGCCGCGGGCGCTGCTCCGCGACGCCGCTAAAACCCCGCTCGCCCGCGTGGCCTCGGCCGCATGCAGGTAAGGCGCTGAGGGGCGGGGAGGGGGAACGCAAGGGAGGAGGTGGGCGGTGCGTCGCTTCCTTATAAGGAGAAGGATGCAAATGAGGTGGGAGGGAGGCGGGGCGTCGCTTCGTTATAAGGTATAAAGAGGCGGAGACTTGGTGGAGGGGGTGGAGACTTTATTAAGGGGGCGGGGCCAGCTCAGTCTTGCCACGTGGCCTCCACCTCATCTGTCCTGTACCTGGGGAGGAGAGGTCAGAGGTTAATGCCCAGCCCCACAGATGGGGGTTCCTGCCCCATAGATGTGGGGCCCAGCCCCTCTATGCGTGCCCCAGGCCCATAGATGGGGGTCCCAGAGCCATATATGTGTCCCCCAGCCCCTTGGATGGGGGTCTGGCCCCATGTATGTGGGTCCCGGCCCCATAGATATGGGTCCCAGGCTTATATATGTGTGCTTCAGTTCCATGTATGTGGGTCCCAGCCCCTATATGTGGGTCTTAGCCCCTATATGTGGGTCCCCATCCCATCCCACCCCATAAACGTGGCTCCCAGCCCTATATATGTGGGTCTCAATCCCATATATGGGCCTCCTGCCCCACATGTGCGTGTTCCAGTCACATATATGTGGGTCCCACCCCCTATATGTGGGTCCCAGCTCCTATATGTGGGTTCCAGCCCCTATATATGGGTCCCCACCCTGTACATGTGGGTCTTATCCCCTATATGTGGGTCCCCATCCCACCCCACCCCATAAACGTGGCTACCAGCCCCATATATGTGGGTCCCAACCCCTTAGATTTGGCTCCCACGCCCTATATGTGGGTCCCAGCCCCATAAATATGGCTCTCCGCCCCATATATGGGCCTCGTGCCCCATATATGTGCGCTCCAGTCACATATATGTGGGTCCCACCCCCTTAGATTTGGGTCCCAGGCCCTATATGTGGGTCCCAGCCCCATAGATATGGCTCTCCCCCCCATCTATGGGCCTCCTGCCCCATATGTGTGTGTTCCAGTCACATATATGTGGGTCCCACCCCCTATATGTGGGTCCCAGCCCCATAGCTGTGGGTAGGGGTCGCTTGGCCCCGCCCTCACCTCTGAGTGATCCCTGATTGGTCGAGCTCGGTCACCTGGCCCACCCTCAGCATCTCCCAGCCTGCCTGAGCGATCATGGCCCCATTGTCGATGCAGTACCTGGGGGGGACACACAGATCTATGGGGCTCAGCCCCACAGATGGGGGGCCTGACCCACATATATAGGTCCCAGCCCTAGAGGTTTGGGTCCCACCTTTATATGTGGGTCCCAGCCCCCAATATGAGGGTCCCAGCCCCCAATATGTGGGTCCCCACCTCTCATCCCTGGGGCAGAGCGTGACCCCCCGAGCACTGCACATTGTCTGCAGCATCTCCTGCAGCCGCTGGTTAGCTGCAAAGGGGTCAGGGCCAAAACGTGTGGGTCCTGCCCCATAGATGGGGCTCCCACCCTCTATATGGGGGTCTCAGCCCCATATGTAGGACTCCCAGCTCACATATATGGCTCTCAGACCCATATATATGGCTCTCACATCTATAGATGGGGCTCCCACCCCCTATATATGGGTCCCAGCCCCATAGATTGAGGTCCCAATCCCCCCTCCATAAGCCCCACTCCCTCGGAGTCCCCCCCAGCCCCATATATATGTGTCCCAGCCCCATAGATGTGGCTCCCACCCCCTATATATGGGTCCCAGCCCCACAAATTGAGGTCCCAATCCCCCCCCTCATAAGCCCCACTCCCTCTGGGTCCCCCCCAGCCCCATATACATAGGTCTCAGCCCCATAGATGGGGCTCCCATCCCCTAGGTATGGGTCCCAGCCCCACAAATTGAGGTCCCAATCCCCCCTCCATGAGCCCCACTCCCTCTGGATCCTCCCCAGCCCCATATACATGGGTCCCAGCCCCATAGATGCAGCTTCCACCCCCTGTATATGGGTCCCAGCCCCACAGATTGAGGTCCCAATCCCATCTCCATAAGCCCCACTCTCTTGGAGTCCCCCCCAGCCCCATATATATGGGTCCCAGCCCCATAGATATGTCTCCCACCCCCTATATATGGGTCCCAGCCCCACAGATTGAGCTCCCAATCCCCCCCCCATGAGCCCCACTCCCTCTGGGTGCCCCCCAGCCCCATATATATGGGTCCCGGCCCCATAGATGTGGCTCCCACCCCCTATGTATGGGTCCCAATCCCCCCTCCACGAGCCCCACTCCCTCTGGGTCCCCCCAGCCCTATAGATGTGGCTCCCACCCCCTATACATGGGTCCCAGCCCCACAGATGCAGCTCCCAACTCCCCCCTCCCCCCATAAGTCCCACACCCTCGGAGTCCCCCCCAGCCCCATATATATGGGTCCCAGCCCCACAGATGCAGCTCCCACCCCTTCTTTCCCCCTCCCCCCACTGCCCGCCCCGAGGCCACGCCCCCTCTTCGTTCCCGCCACTCCCGGGCCCCGCCCCCTCCTCGTTCCCGCCACTCCCATGCCCCGCCCCCTGACGCACAGGCCACGCCCACCACGAGCAGCAGGTGAGCGCGAGCGCCCTCTCGGTGACCTCGGCCAGCATGGCGAACGCCGTCTCCTGCAGGGGGTGCCACGCACGGCCCGTCACCACCCGAACCCCCTCCTGCACCCCAAAACCCCTTAATAAACCCCAAAAACCCCTTAATAGACCCCAAAAATCCCCTTAATAGACCCCAAAAACCCCTTAATGGACCCCAGAACCCCATTAATGGACCCCCAAAACTCCTCTAATGGACCCCAAACACCCCATTAGTGGATCCAAAACCCCCTTAATAGACCCCAAAAACCCGGTTAATACACCCAAACCCCCTTATTAGACCCCAAAGCCCCTTAACAGACCCCAAAAACCCCCTTAATAGACCCAAAACCCCATTAATAGACCCCAAAACCCCCTTTATAGGCCCAAAATAATACCCCAGAACTCCATTAATGGACCCAAAACCCCCTTAATGGACCCCCAAAACCCCATTAATGGACCCAAAATCCCCTTGATAGACCCCAAAAAAACCTCTAATGGACCCAAACCCCCCTTAATAGACCCAGAACCCCCTTAATAGACCCCGAAAACCCATTCAATGGACCCAGAACCGCCTTAATGGACCCCAAAAACCGCTTTAATGGACTCAGAACCGCCTTAATGGATCCAAAACCCCCTTAACAGACCCCAAAAAAACCCTTAATAGACCCAAACCCCCTTAATAGACCCAGAACCCCCTTAACAGACCCCCAAAACCCCCTTAATAGACCCAAAACCCCCTTAATAAACCCAGAACCCCCTTAATGGACCCAAACCCCCCTTAATAGA
This sequence comes from Strigops habroptila, assembly GCF_004027225.2. Taxonomy (NCBI): domain Eukaryota; kingdom Metazoa; phylum Chordata; class Aves; order Psittaciformes; family Psittacidae; genus Strigops; species Strigops habroptila. The sequence goes on from NW_022651059.1 coordinate 41,300, forward strand.
CACCAAAAACCCCTTTAATGGACCCAAAATCCCCTTAGTAACCCCCCAGAAGCCCCTCAATGGACACAGAACCCCCTTAATGGACCCCCAAAACCCCATTAATGGACCAAAACCCCCTCAATAGACTCTAAAAACCCCCTTAATGGACCCAGAACCCCCTTAATAACCCCCCAGAACCCCTTCAATGGACCCAAACCTCCCTTAATAGACCCAGAACCCCCCTAATAGACCCCAAAAACCCACTTAATGGACCCAAAACTCACTTAATGGACCCCAAAACCCCCCCCTGATGGACCCAGAACCCCCTTAATGGACCCCAAAACCCCATTAATGGACCCAGAACCACCTTAATGGACCCCAAAAACCCGGTTAATAGACCCAGAACCCCCTTAATAGACCGAGAACCCCCTTAACAGACCCCAAAAACCCCCTTAATAGACTCAGATCCCCCTTAATGGACCAGAACGCCCTTAATAGACCCCAAAAACCCATTTAATATACCCAGAACCCCCTTAATAGACCCCAAAACCCCCCTTAATAGACCCAGAACCCCCTTAATAGACCCCAAAAACCCAGAGCAGTCAGAGCTCTGGAGGAGCCCAAGGGCCAGGGCTTTAGTGCTGATGTGGGGAGATGGGATGGCATGGGGTTTTGGGTCCATTAAGTTCTAAAAGAGGATTTCCTCATTACAGATGTCCCCTGTTTAAGTTCTAACCCATTAGCCCTTGCCCTATCGCTGCAGTCCCTGATGAAGAGTCCCTCTCCAGCATCCTTGTAGCCCCCTTCAGACACTGGAAGCTGCTCTGAGGTCTCCACGCAGCTTCTCTTCTCCAGGTTGAGCAGCCCCAATGTTCTCAGCCTGACTTCATGCAGGAGGTGCTCCAGCCCCTGACCATCCCCGTGGCCTTCTCTGGACTTGCTCCAACAGCTCCATGGCCTTCTTATGTTGAGGACACCAGAACTGCACACAGTGCTCCCAGTGAGGTCTCATGAGAGCAAAGGGGCAGGATCACCTCCATGACCTGCTGGTCATGCTCCTCTTGATGTAGCCCAAGACACAGTTATACCTTTTGCCATGCTGTGCCTGTGCTGTGGGGCATGTGGGACCACATGTGGGGCAGCAGGGCTGGGCCAACACAGGACAGGGAGGGCACTGACAGGGGCCATGAAGCCACTGCCAAGAGGTGGCCACCTGGAGTTGGTGACTGCAAGAAAAGCCAAAAGCAAAAAGAGCTTCAAGTCATCTTTGAGAGCCCAACCCTGAGCAAGGGAGGTGCAGGGCTGCTGCTGAACAGGGACAGTGAGCTAATAAACAGCAGAGAACAACGGGGCTGAGGGACTGCGCTGGGTGTGGCTGGGATAAAGTCAATTTTCTTCACAGTAGCTGGTATGGGGCCGTGTTTCAGATTTGTGCTGCAAAGAGTGTTGATGACACAGTGATGTTTCAGTCATGGCTGAGCAGTGCTTACACAGGGTCAAGGACTTTTCTGCTCCTCACACCCCCACCAGTGAGTAGGCTGGGGGTGCACAAGGAGCTGGGGGGGGGCAGCCAGGACAGCTGACCCCCTCCGACCTAAGGGATATTCCAGAACATACAGCGTCATGCTCAGCATATAAAGCTGGGGAAGAAGAAGGAAGGATGGGAAAACATTTGAAGTAAAGGCGTTTGTCTGCCCATGTCACTGTATGCAGGATAGAGCCCTCCTTTGGTTTCTCATGCACTGTTATGCAGATAAAGCTCCTCCTTTGGTTGGACACCAGATGCCCGCCAAAGCTGGTCTATCATTCTCTGTCCTCAGCTTTCCTGGCGATGGCTGAGCACCTTCCTGACGATGGGAACTAGTGAATGGATTCCTCACTTTGTTTTGCCTGTGTGTGCAGCTTTTGCTTTACCCAGTAAACTGTCTTTATCTCAACCCACGGGTTTTCTCACTTTTACCCTTCCAATTCTCTCATCTATCCCACCGGAGGGGGAGTGAGCAAGCAAATGTGTTGCTGTCTGGGATTAACCAATGACAGGGACTTGATGCCTTCTTTGCCTGAGTCTTTACTGACAAGGTCTCCCAGGCCTCTGTGTTCAATGTGGGGCTCCAGGAGGAGGAGAGCACGTATTGGCAGGAACCCCAGGAAATCCCAGAGGGACAAATGCCAGTTTCTGCCCCTGCAGGGGGCTCACCTGCACTGGCACAGGCTGGGGCTGCCTGGCTGGGAGCAGCCCATGGCAAAGGTCTGGGTGGGCAGGAGCTGGGCAGGAGGCAGCGTGTGCCCTGGCAGCAAGGGAGGACAGCAGCATCCTGAGCTGTATGACCAGGAACACGGCAGGAGAACAAGGGAAGGGATGCTCTGGAATACTCCATCCAGGTTTCAGATCCCCAATCCAGGAACGCTATTGGCAAGCAGGAGTGGGTTTAGCAACAGGCCCTCAGGACAAGCAGGGACTGGAGCACATTGCCTGTGGGGAGAGACTGGGGGAGCTGGGCTTGTCAAGCCCAGAGAAGGGAAGGCTGATGGGGACCTGAGATCTTGGGAAGGGAAGGCTATTGGGGACTGGCTGCTTGTACGGGCAAGGAGGCCATGGAGAATCCAGAGCCAGGCTCCTCACCATGGTGCCTGGGGGGAGGACAAAAGGCAATGGGGGATAGTGACAGAGGAGAGGTTCAGCCAGGACATATGGAAACCTTGTTCCCATAGGCTGAGGCAAGTGCTGCATCAGGTCACCCGGAGAGGCTGTGCAGTCTCTGGCCTTGGGGTTTTCCAAGTGGGACTGAATCAAGCCTTGAACCACTTGCTCTGACCCTGTTTCTGACAGGTTGGACTTGAACCTCCTGGGGTCTCTTCCAACCTCTGTTCTCTTATGATCTTACAATGATGGGCTTATGAAGGGCCATAAAGATTCTCCAAGTGCTGGAGCACGTCTCCAATTAAGACAGGCTGAGAGAGCTGGGGGTGTTCAGCCTGGAGAAGAGAAGGCTCCAGGGAGACCTTACTAAGCCCATACCTAAACAGGGCCTACAAGAAATCTGGAGAGGGGCTTTTTACAATGGTGTGCAGTGACAGGACAACGGGGAATGGTTTTAAGCTGAAAGAGGGCAGATTTAGTTCAGACATTAGGAAGGAATTCTTCCCTGTGAGGGTGGTGGGACACTGGCACAGGGTGCCCAGAGAAGCTGTGGCTGCCCCATTCCTGGCAGTGTTCAAGGCCAGGTTGACACAGGGGCTTGGAGCAACCTGCTCTAGTGGACCACTCTAAACCAGCCCCATAGCACCCAGAATCATCCCTGAAACACTTCAAAAAAACCCCCAACCCACCCCCACAAAACCCGATGGACACCCTAAAACATCCCCAGAGCCCCCAAAATACCACTGGTATCCCCCATACTCCTCATGTCCTTGTCCCCTCCCTGCCATGATGCTGTGGCCTAAATCAATCCCTAACCCTAAATCTGAAACCCCATCCCTGAGTGAAACCCCTGTTCCTGACCCTAACTCTAACGCTCACTTATTTTTATAATAAGTTATATATAATTAAAATTATTATGTATTATAATAATAGATATGATTATGCAATATATATATTACTATTATAAATTATACACTCTAATATAGATGCTTTTCAGCCCGGTGGGACCATGACAGCTCAGGCCATAGAAAGTGGGGGAGTCACCCAGCAGGGACGGGTCGCTGCTCAGGTCGGGCTGGGTGTCGCTCAGTGATTGCTGAGCAATTATATTGGGCATCACTGCTGGCTATTGATGTTTTCTTTCCCCTTTTGGTTCCATCTCTCTCCCCTTATTGTTTCCATTATTCTTACTAACAATAATACTAATATTACATTGTACTTGATTTCAGTTCCTGACCTGTTCTCATTTCCATGTGCGGGTTTTACATTGTTCCCATTCTCCTCCCCATCCCACCCGGGTGCTGAGCGAGCGGCTGCTGGTGCTGAGTTCCCGGCTGGCTTTAAACACTGACCCTGTCCTGGCCCCTTTGCTGTGGCAGCAGGGGCTGGACGTTTGCACTCTTGGAGCTTGGCTCTTTGGATGGTGTGGGATAATTACTGAATATGATTTAGAAATTAAACTTATATTTAAAAATGTAGCATTGCTCACACATAAAGGAAAAACGGACTTTCAGGGTAAGATGCAGCTGCACGTGGTACGCCAGGAATTCACTCCACAGTGGCTCCCGTGACAACATTGCTTGACGGAGGATGGAGCAGAGTGGAGATTCTGCTGCCAAGCTCTGTCCCAACACCAGAAGAGATGGGAACTAGGTGGTACTTAAAACTGATAAGCTGCATACCTGCTGCCCTGAGCCAGCGGTCTGTCATCTTTTGACAAAACGCTGTCCTTTGTGTGAACTTTGCTTCATTATAATGCATTTTAATACGAAAACACACCTCCACCTCCAATGCTACCTGCCTCCTAAGTGAGACCACTGCTCTTTGAGCATGCTCGTTGAATTTTTTGTGGCATATACCTTTTAAAAGTGAAGCGAGGAAAGTTTACACCAGTAACAATAAAGGTATGTATGACTAGAGTCACTCAAGCTCCATCTTGAAAGTGAAAAATAGTATAAAAATGACCCAAAAAGTGGGGGGCTTTAGGGAAGACATCATCGTGGATGAGCCGAGGAAGACCCCATCAGCTGACTACTCTCGACTCCCGGGACCGGTCGACAGGCTGGACCTTTCTTCCCCCCCATAGGGACGCCTTTGGGTAAGACTTGCACTGTATCCAGTGCTTCCCCGGGAAAATGAGGAATCTCTATGTAGAGTTACTTTTTACTTTTATACTTTAAAGCCAGGCTGTATTATTCATAACTTTGTCGCGTGGTTGTATACCTTATTATTTGCACGTGCTTTTGCGGACAGTGTATTTATCACCAGCAATCCACAAGAACCTGTATCTGTTGCTTTAATAAACTGCACTGTTTAAGTAGCTAATCGTAAACCTCTCATTGAACGCGACCAGCTCCCTCAGTGTGGCCGTGCTAGTTCGTGAGCACGGTTAGACTGAAGGTGCAGTGCACTATCACTGCATCCGGAATCGTGATTATTCAATATATTGAATGCGACCGGACTGATAGTGGCAAATTGGGCATCACTCAGAATCTAAGCCTAGCCGCACCCAGCCCCTCTAATATCTGAGGACCAGCTGGAAAGCAAGGGGGTTTATTTTCTGCCAAATTATTTTACCCTTTCACGCAACACATGGGTACCCAGAGAGACCATTCTTGTCCTGGGAGGAGGCTGTCCTCTAAGGCCTGCCAGACTTGCTCATGCTCCTTCACCATCAGAGCTGTTTCCTGTGGAACCTCCTGGATCAGTCCCCAAACAAGTCCAAGCCTTCTCCTCTGGAGCCCAGAGTCTCTTCTCTGCTGCTGGCCTTCCTCATGCCCTTTGGCATCTGGGTCCCCACTATTGCGTGCTCATGACAGCCAAGGCTGACACTGATGGTCACATCCTTATTTTTACAATAAGTTATAATATAATGTAATTATAATTAAGATCTATTATAATAATAGATATGATTTTATAATATATTTATATGACTATCATATATTATACACTCTAATATAAATGCTTTTCAGCCCAGTGGGCTCATGACACCTCAGGCCATAGAAACTGGGAGGAGTCACCTAGAAGGGACGGGTCGCTGCTCAGGTCGGGCTGGGTGTCACTCAGTGGATGCTGAGCAATTGTATTGAGCATCGCATTTGGCTATTGATGTTTTCTTTCCCCTTTGGTTCCACATCTCTCCCCTTGTTATTTCCACTATTAGTAATAACAATAACACTAATATTACACTGTACTTGATTTCAGTTCCTGACCTGTTTTCATCTCCACCCGCGGGTTTTACTTTGTTCCCATTCTCCTCCCCATCCCACCCGGGTGCTGAGCGAGCGGCTGCCGGAGCCAGGCAGGTGCCCTTGTGCTGAGCTCCCAGTGACAGCACCAGCAGCTGCACTGCCCAGGGGCTGCTCCTGCCCTCACACCTTCTCAGCACCTCTCACACCAGCAGCTCCTGCACACACAAGGCTCCTGCTTCGCCCCCAGCACCTCTGCAGCCAGAGCTGAGCTCCAAGCACATCAACAAGCCCAGGGCCTCCTCCTCACCTCTCCCCTGCTCCTCCAGCTGGGATGGCACCAGCACATCTCCTGACAGCTTCTCCTCCCTTTAGAGCATGCACCCACAACGTGTTTCAAGCGAACACTGAAGTAGGATTGAAAAGTCAAAGAACACGTACTTGGATGCGCAGGGCAGCCAGGGGAGATGCAGCCTCCCCAGGGAGGGGTCTCCTCTGCACTGGTTCCTCCAGGGCTCTCACTCCTTAAATACCCCACGCTCACCGTGGGGGCCCCCGTCACAATGGGCGCCTCCACAGCAACCACCATGGCTTTGTGATGGCGGCAGCATCGTGCCCATGGCCACTGGGCACCCAGGGGTGCTCCAGGAGTCGCTCCAGAGCAGGGCTTCCCTCTGCACCATGTGAGGGCCAGGACAAGACAGGTCCCTTGTCCCGGGGCTGGCCGCAGGGTGTGAATGTGGGTGTGCAGCCAGGGGTGCCCAGCGCTGTCCTTGCGAGCAGGGTCCCTGCACCCCAGGGGCTGTGTGCCGGGCCAGGGACTCTGCCGCCTGCCAGGGTCAGCACTCAGCCTGCCCGGGAGCTCCCCACGGTGCTGGGGGAGAAGCTGAGGGGGAAGGATTGACACCAGCAGGGCAGCCGAAGGGCGTTGCTGCTGTAGAGAGGGTGCTGTGTGGGTCAGGGTTACTCACAGCTCCAGGTCACCCCAGGCCACTTCCGAGGGGACTTTCCAAGGGGACTTTCCAAGGGGAAGCTCAAGGCAGGGCTTGCTATAAAGACAAGGAGCTTTTCTGAGCCTGTGTCCTTAGATTCCTGTTTGTGATGAATTTTGGGGTAGAACACAAAAGTAGCTCCCATGTTTGAACAAGTCTCTGAGACTCCTGAGGTTTAACTTTGGGTGAGCAGCAGGTCTGATATGAGCATCCTGGATGCTCATATCAAGGAAGCGCCTTCAGCGACTCCTCTGCCTGGGGACAGCACCAGCATCATCCATCAGGCTTGGTCTGACCTGCCCTTCTCCACCTGCAAACAGGAACACGTGCCCAGGCAGTTCCCTTAAAACAGGCAGGTTTGTGGAGGGCCAAGGTGCGTGCAGAGAGGTTCACATGAGCTCTGCGAGCACTCACAGGGAAAGACATGGGAGAGGGAAACACCTCCCAGCAGGAAAATGTCCAGGAAGCCCTGAATTTGGTCAGGCAGTTGGACTAGATGGTTGTTGTAGGTCCCTTCCCAATGAACTATTCTATTCTATGATCGTCTGTGCTGTGCTGTGCTATGCTATCCTATGCTACCCTATCCGATGCTATCCTATCCTATCCAGATATCCTATCCACAGCTGTTCTGTGCTATGCTATGCTATGCCATGCTGTGCTATGCTGTGCTGTCCTGTTCTGTGCTATGCTATGCTGTGCTATGCTAGGCTGGGCTGGGCTGGGCTGTGCTATGCTGTGCTGTGCTGTGCTGTGCTATGCTGTGCTGTGCTGTGCTATGCTGTGCTATTCCATTCTAATCCCTGCACTGACCATTAGTCAAATAATGATGAGCCTGTTACTTGCCTGAAGTGTCAGACGTTTTTTCAGCTCCGGAATCCTTTTTAAGAGCACACAATGGTTCCAACTAGAAATAGGATTTAATTTCATTTCATGTATTTAATTTAATTTCATTTCATATTAGGAAAATACTCCTCGCATTGATAGTAGTGACACGCTGGCACAGACACTTGCACAGAGAAGCTGTGGCTGCCCCATCCCTGGCAGTGTTCAAGGCCAGGTTGGACACAGGGGCTTGGAGCAACCTGCTCTAGTGGAAGGTGTCCCTGCCCATGGCAGGGGTTGGAGCTGGAGAAGCTTTAAGGTCCCTCCCAACCCAAACCATTCTATGACTTCATGACTCTGTGACTCTGCAACAAGCAGTGGGGAAGCCAGGCTGGTGCCCGAGATAGATTGGAGGAGATTGTGTTTGCTCCTGTGGGGTAGGAGGGAGTGGCTGGAGGAGGTCAGGAATCTGGGATGAATGTGAAGTTCTCTGAGTCTTGGATGCTCAGTTTGAGTCTGAGGAAGGCAGGGTTTTGTCCCTTAGCTGGAATGGAATCAGCTGCTGGTGAAAATGGAGGCCCCGAAGGAGAGTGGTATCTGAAAGCCGTGCTCAGAACGCTTGCTCTGATAGCAAAAGTGTTTTTCCTCTGGAGACAGACTAAGCACAGTCGATAGGCTGCCTTGTCCTGTCTGAGGAATTGTCTTGTCTGAGAAATGTCTCCTTGTAAAGAGGAACCAGCTCATACTCTTTTCCAGGGGGTGGGTCCCATTTCTAGGACTTTGCTATCTCCTGAGAACAATCTTTCTCTTTGGTGCTCATTGGCAGAGGTCTTGGGGCCCATCTGGAGAAAAGCTCATTGTGTGTCAGCATTGTCAGACACGTGGTGTTTTGCTTGAATTCCTGTCCAGTGAAAATAGGAACTGGGAGTGCTTTGCAGCAGGGGGCTGGTTTTGGAATGTGGGGAGCTGTTTACCTCTGTGTGCCAGCTGTAGGCTTTCCTGAAGGAAAAGGAAAGGCCTGTCAGCCCTGCCTCATATAACCCAGGGGAGGTGTGTGGATGGGGAGTGTGACTGGGACATGAGTCCAGGCAGGAAAGGGTTCACACGCTTTCTCAAGTAAAAGAGGCAGCTTTCAACACTAGAAAGTCAGAGGAGGAGCAGCTGCCAGTGTAGTAAATTTCATGTAGAACAGGCTTCAGAGCTGGTTTCCTAAGGAGTGGTTTGTCTCTTCTGGCTGCTTTTGCTAGATCCATACCACTCTTCTAAGAGTGTAACAGCATATTTCCCACCTTCAGTGCTCTGAAATCTTTTAAAGGGACATGTGGTCATTGGGAGACACTTGCTTCCTCAGGCTGTAGCTGCTCTTTGTTGAGGAATTTCTCCACTATGTGTGTAAAAGTCAGCAGAAGAGCTGCATGTTGCTGTTGGGCTCCTCCTGAACTTCAGCCTTGTGTCGTGTGCCTGCACACCAGCCTCTTGCAACGCTGTGCGGGAGAACACGTGCCAAGCACTTCCCCTTCAGTGAAGAGTTATGTTCCAGAGAAGCACGTGTTGTCCGCCTATGGAGCCCTCGGGAATGGGATGCTGCCTTTCAAGTGGAGAACTGGGGAGACCTGTAGAGCATCAAGGCTGCGCCTTGGGGTGCCTGTGGTCCAGCTGTGCTGTGAACCCAGCCTGCTGGTGGAGAAACTGCAGTGCTGGATGCTGTCCCTGTGTGTAGTACTGGCCTGCAAAGGGGAGGCAGAAGAAAGAAGGTGAAATTGTTCTGAGTGTAAAGGGGAAGAAAGATGAAACTGGTGACTATAATGGTGAGAAATGTCCAGAGATGCCTGGTCCTAGGCAAGAATCTTGTTGTGTGGTCTGCTGGTAGAGCAGAGATGTGAATTTAAAGAGCAGCTGGAAAACAAGCCTGTTCATGCTACTAGAAATACCTCAATGCATTTATGAAACTTGAGTCTTCCTGTTCCCTTCCCTGTGACTATTGTAACATGTTTTCTGTTTCTCCTTCTAGATGCAATTGCTGAGGCTCTCTAAAATGTCTTCACACTTGTGGAATTTCATCCCATATGCCATACCTGGAGCGCTGGCACTTCTTGGCTGCTGGTGGATCTATTCTCATCTAAAAAGGCAGGCAGCCTATCAAGATGAACAAGTAATAGCCCCAGAAGAGCAGCAGGAAGAAGCGCCTGGGGAGGATTCAGCACCCGAAAGAGAACCATGTGTTCCTCAAAGACTGCTTCCCTTGCTGGAAGAGGAATGCACAAAAGAATGAAACCTCAACCTCCCTGCTGTCAGCAGGGTCGCCACTGCCCTCTCTTCTCTGTCAGACTGATGAGAGGCTGGATCTCTCACAAGACCTTCCAGACCTGCCAGTAACAATTCAGGCCAGCACCCTTGAGGACAACAAGAGTGAAAAACTAGAGTGAAAACCTAGAAGAAACAGGATCTCAAGAGGAAAGCACAGACGCATCTGAAGGTGGGACACGTGTGGAGGGCCCGTTGCAGAACACAAGGCTGTCTGTTGCATTAGGCCAGTGTTCAGAGTCACTGAGCGTATCTGCAAGCCGCGACACGTGTGCTGAGCAGAGCTGCGTGCCAGTGAAACTCCTCGTGCTCTGAAGCTACCTGAAGAGAGCAAAGTGCCATACAGCAATGGGGTCCTGAAAGAGGATGGTCCAGACCTGCGTCATGAGTGCAGCAGGGCACCAAGGGATGGATGGAGATTGCCCACAAGGTAAGGGATTTGAAAATCCTCCTACAAAAATGTGGTGAAAAAGCATTTTATGTGCTGTAACCCTTTTGCTTCAGAACATGTGCAGGTAAATCTTCCTCATGTTTAACTTCCCCATAGATGCCTATTTAGCCCTCAGGTGCAGGTGGGTCTGCATTTGCTCTCAGAATTCCCATCTCCAGGATCCAGCGTTAGCTGGGTGATCTTCAGGGTATACTCCAAAGGGGTGAACAGGCTTGTCCCCATTCAGCACAAAGCTTATTGTCTAAACCTGAGCATGTTCTCGAGTAGCCCAGTGAAATGGACTGTGTCTGGGTGTAGGCCAGGCTGTAGGAGACCTTGCTGGTTTGAGACAGACCTGCTCATCCCAATGGTTTCTGCTTCAGTTGGGCAGCCTCTAGTAAGCCGTGGGCTCCTCTCTGTGTTTGTGAGCTGCTGCTGGAAGGAAGCCACGAGGCAGGTTTCTGAGGTGCTGCTGGATGAACCGGGGAAGTGCTCTGATGAACTGTGATAAAATGGGTCCGTTCAGACCTTGCACCTCCCTTTTTGCTTGGCAGGGCAGGTGCGTGCCCGAAAATCCCAACAGGGAGCAGTGGTCATGCGGTTCCCCCATCTCTCTGTGTGTTGCTGTTGCCTTCTAGATCCTGGATGATGTGTGCATGGCAGAACGCAAAGCTGTCTGAGCAGATGTTAACCTGTGTGACCTTGGGGATGGATGTTAAAATCCTTTCTAGGACGCTGTGGTGCCAATAGCCCTTAATGACAGGGCCAGTAGCCCTTGTACTGCCTATGAAGTAGTTGGAAGGCTGGTTGCTGCAAGACATGGGGATTGAGTTTGCCACCAATTAAGGATTAAGCTTGTAAACCATTTTCTGTAGTGAGAGTAACCATAGGAAGAAATTGGTTTTGCCTTGCTGTGAATGCTGGTGTGACAAAAAGGTGCAAGTGTGTTGTGGAGCCTGGTGGTGACAAGGACTGAAAGCTCTGCACCAAGGCAGCTGAAGGGCAGGGAGAGGGGATAGAGCAAGGCAAGGTGCTAATGTGGGAGCAGAGGTCACACAGCTGATCCTCATCCTTGCCTAGGAAGTCCATGGCAAAGAGCTGCACTGTTTGCCTTTGACTTTCTAGGCATCTGTGCTGTGTTCCTAGTTCAGATGTGGCAAATGTGAAGCAGAAGACACTGATGTTGGTGCTGAGGAACTCGATGCCTTTTTCCATTGAGCCGTTAGTGAAACATTTTCCAAGGCCTCTGCTCAACGAAGGGGCTCCAGGAGGAGGAGAGCACGTATTGGCAGGAGCCCCAGGAAATCCCAGAGGGACAAATGCCAGTTTCTGCCCCTGCAGGGGACTCACCTGCACTGGCACAGGCTGGGGCTGCCTGGCTGGGAGCAGCCCATGGCAAAGGTCTGGGTGGGCAGGAGCTGGACAGGAGGCAGCGTGTGCCCTGGCAGCAAGGGAGGACAGCAGCATCCCGGGCTGTACGACCAGGAGCACGGCAGGAGAACAAGGGAAGGGATGCTCTGGAATACTCCATCCAGGTTTCAGATCCCCAATCCAGGAACGCTATTGGCAAGCAGGAGTGGGTTTAGCAACAGGCCCCCAGGAAAAGCAGGGACTGGAGCACGTTGCCTGTGGGGAGAGGCCAGGGGAGCTGGGCTTGTCAAGCCCAGAGAAGGGAAGGCTGATGGGACCCGAGATGTTGGGAAGGGAAGGCTGTTTGGGACTGGCTGCCTGGACCAGCAAGGAGGACATGGAGAACCCAGAGCTAGGCTCCTCACAATGGTGCCTGGGGGGAGGACAAAAGGCAATGGGGGATAGGGACAGAGGAGAGGTTCAGCCAGGACATACAGAAACCTTGTTCCCATAGGCTTAGGCAAGTGCTGCATCAGGTCACACAGAGAGGCTGTGCAGTCTCTGGCCTTGGGGTTTTCCAAGTGGGACTGAATCAAACCTTGAACCACTTGCTCTGACCCTGTTCCTGACAGGTTGGACTTGAGACCTCCTGGGGTCCCTTCCAGCGTCTCTTCTCTTATGATCCTACAATGATGGGTTTATGAAGGGTCACAAAGATGCTCCAAGTGCTGGAGCATGTCTCTGATGAAGACAGGCTGAGAGAGCTGAGGGTGTTCAGCCTGGAGAAGAGAAGGCTCCAGGGAGACCTTACTAAGCCCATACCTAAACAGGGCCTACAAGAAATCTGGAGAGGGGCTTTTTACAAGGGTGTGCAGTGACAGGACAATGGGGAATGGCTTTAAGCTGAAGGAGGGGAGATTTAGATCAAACTTGAGGAAGGAATTCTTCCCTGTGAAGGTGGTGGGATGCCTGCACAGGGTGCCCAGAGAAGCTGTGGCTGCCCCATCCCTGGCAGTGTTCAAGGCCAGGTTGGACACAGGAGTTTGGAGCAACCTGCTCTAGTGGACCACTCTAAATCAGCCCCATAGCACCCAGAATCATCCCTGAAACACCTCAAAAATGCCCCAAACCACCCCCAAAACACCCGATGGGGTCCCTGAAACATCCCCAAAGTCCCCAAAACACCACTGGGATCCCCCAAACTCCTCATGTCCTTGTCTCCTCCCTGCCATGATGCCGTGGCTGAAATCAAACCCTCACCAAAACCCTAAACCCTATCCCTGACTGAAACCCCTGTTCCTCACCCTAACTCTAACCCTCATTTATTTTTATAAGGTATAGTATAATGTAGTTAGAATTAGTACATAATAATATATACTATTATAAAATATATAATAATTATATAATATATAATAATTATATAATATATAATAATTCTAGTATTATATATTATACACTCTAATATAGATGCTTTTCAGCCTGGTCGGCCCATGACACCTCAGGCCATAGAAACTGGGGGAGTCACTGAGAAGGGACGGGTCGCTGCTTGGGTCGGGCTGCGTGCCTCGCAGCGGGTGCTCAGCAATTGTATTGGGCATCACTGCTCGCTGTTGGTGTTTTCTTTCCCCTTTTGGTTCCATCTCTCTCCCCTTGTTGTTTCCATTCTATTAATAACAATAATACTATTACACTGTACTTGATTTCAGTTCCTGACCTGTTCTCATCTCCACCCGCAGGTTTTACATTGTTCCCATTCTCCTCCCCATTCCACCTGGGCGCTGAGCGAGCAGCTGCTGGTGCTGAGTTCCCGGCTGGCTTTAAACACTGACCCTGTCCTGGCCCCTTTGCTGTGGCAGCAGGGGCTGGACGTTTGCACAATGCCCGGCGCTGGCCTGGGCTTTACCAGAGCCCACCGGGACCTCTTCTGCCTTCCGCAATGCCCGGTGGGCTTCCGCGCACGTTGCCAGAGCCAGGCAGGTGCCCTTGTGCTGAGCTCCCAGGGACAGCACCAGCAGCTGCACTGCCCAGGGGCTGCTCCTGCCCTCACACCTTCTCAGCACCTCTCACACCAGCAGCTCCTGCACACACAAGGCTCCTGCTTCGCCCCCAGCACCTCTGCAGCCAGAGCTGAGCTCCAAGCACAGGAACAAGCCCAGGGCCTCCTCCTCACCTCTCCCCTGCTCCTCCAGCTGGGATGGCACCAGCACATCTCCTGACAGCTTCTCCTCCCTTTAGAGCACACACCCACATCGTGTTTCAAGCGAACACTAAACTAGGATTGAAAAGTCAAAGAACACGTACCTGGATGTGCAGGGCAGCCAGGGGAGATGCAGTGTCCTCAGAGAGGGGTCTCCTCTGCACTGGTTCCTGCAGGGCTCTCACTCCTTAAATACCCCATGGTCACTGTGGGGGCCCCCGTCACAATGGGTGTCTCCACAGTGACCGCCACGCCTTTGTGATGGCGGCAGCATCGTGCCCATGGCCGCTGGGCACCCAGGGGTGCTCCGGGAATCGCCGTGGTGTGACCAGCCTCTGCCCAGCTGGCTCAAGGAGGTCCCTCTTGGGCTGCTCTTCCTCAGTGCCTTTCATCTGGAGGTGGAGCATGCGAGGGGTCACAGCTCAACCTAGGCGATGAACAGGGCATCATATCCACCTACGAGAAGTGGAGAGTGACTGACATTCGCACATCGGAGAGTTATGGAATCCCAGACTGGTTTGGGGTTGAAGGAACCTTAAAGCTCATCCAGTTCCAAACCTGCCACGGGCAGGGACATCTTCCTCTAAAGCAGGTTGCTCCAAGCTGCCTCACCACCTGCCTCCAGGCTGCAGCGATCAGGAAGACCTGGCCTCCCCCGGCTTGTTATGGGGGAGGATATGGCGGAGGGGGTGCGGGGGGGGTAGCAGTTACAGTGGTAGACTTGGCCTCCACTATTTTTTTTTCCCCTGGGACCTACCTCACCCTTCTGTGATGTTGAGATGGCCTCTGGCCCGTCTCTACCCTCCTCCCCCCACCCTGTGCGTTCAGGTCGGCGCAATGTCCTTCCACCCAATCAATTCCTTAACGAGTTGGTGAATCATTCATTCATGGATTCATGCATTCGTGAACTTATCCTTTTATTCCTTAGTCCACTTCTTTCTTTTTACTGAATCTGGTTTTGGGGTTTTTTAAGCTTTTTCTTTTTAATTTTTTTATTTTTTTATTCATTCATTCATTTTTTTATCTATGTATCTGTGTATCTGTGTATGTATCTATGTATCTAACTATGTATGTATCTCTATATGTATGTATGTATCTCTGTATGTATATATATATATGTATGTATGTATGTATGTATGTATCTGTCTGTCTACCTATCGCCCTCCCTCCGCAGCAATTGCCTGCTGGTCCCCCACTTCCCTCGCGTCCCGGTGAGAAGGCTTCTGTGTAAAGAAACACGCACGCACCCCGTTTCTTTTTGTATTCTCCTTCCCTTTCTCTCTCGGGTTCTGGTCTCGGTCTCGGTCTCCCCGTCCCTCCCTCCCGCTCTCCTTTACCGTCCGCCTTCCTTTGATCCTGTTTCTCGTGGCCGGGAGCCCACCCGTCTCTCCCGCCCGGCAATATTCCATCTCTGCCGTTGGGGACGGGGGCTGGGGGGGTGTGGGGGGTGTCGGGCCGAGCGCAATGCCCGCGGGCGGGCTGGGCAGCGCCGGCTGCAAAAGAGAAGGCGGCGGCGCTGCCACCAGCGGAACAAACCCAGTTCATGTCTGTCTGCAGGGGCGCGCGGAACCCCCCGAGAGGCCCCTGGACCGACAGACCCCCCCAGTCCCAGCCTGTGCATGTGTGCGTGCGTGCATGTGTGTGCGTTCATGTGTGTGCATGTGTGCGTGTCCACGTGCATGTCCAGCCTGCAACAGAGATGCCTGAGGATTCTGCCTGAGGAGAACTTTCATTCTCAGGATTTCAGGCTCTACTTCTCCAAGGGCTGTGCTCAGGGCTTGGCCTTTCTGCTTCAGCAAACCAACCAAGGGTGCTCTCACCATCAGACACCTGCATTTTGCCTTTGTCTACCTGTAATCACAGCCTCCAGATACTTGCTTTAACGAGTCCCTGGGGAGGCTTTGTCAGTAAGAGCCTTCAGTGGGGCCCATTAATGCTGAAGGGATTTGGAGCTTAATTTCTGACTTGGACTTCTTGAGAGGTTTCTTCAGTCTCCTCTCAGTACCTGAGGTTCATGGACTCAGCCCTAATACACCAATGGGGCTCATTAAAAGCCTGACAAAAACCCTGTTGTTTTTCTCAAGTCTTCCAGATTGCCTTCCAGGGAATTGAGGAGGTTTCTGAGTGCAGGAAGATTACAAAAAGCTTCTGAAAAACGTTATTTGAAAGTGTTTATTTAATTACTTTTCAGTTTAGAAATTTCTATTCCATTGCCATTGATCCCGAGCGTCTCTTCCAGAGGCCTGGACAGGCAGGAAAAGCAGCCCTTAAGGTCCAGCGCTGCACTGAGCACCTCGCTCCTCACCTCCCCACCCAACATTGCTCTCATCGTGCACCTGGGACTTGCGTCACTTCTCCTCACATCCCACTTCTCCACCGAAGCTGGCGGCTGGATGGTGCAGCTCCTGTGCACCAACTCCCAGCCTGGCTGCCTTAAGAGTCCTGCCTGCACACGGGCACAGCAGGATTGTTCCTCTGGGCAAGCAAAGCAAAGGAAAGCAGGACAAAGTGTCCTACACAGTAAAATACACTCGGGCACCATGCGCCTTGGTACAAGTATCATCTCGTGGGGTCACGTTCTAACACAGGGATAATCTCATGAGAAATGGTTTAGAGACACTGGTAGGTACAAAGAGGTAGCTGTGAACATGATTGAAGACTTGTCCAAGGAGACAATCAGACCACAGAAAGACTTGTAAGCCTTTCCTGCCTGAAGCTCAAAGCAGCAGCTTAGGGGAGAGGACTCTGAATGAACCAAGGGTGAGAGGAGGAGACAAGTGGAGAATAATGGGCAGGGCCTTTATCTAGACAGCCTGCTGAAAAGAGGGCTTCAGAGCTGGTCATTGTGTCCTGGACAGGGGAAAATCTCTGACAGATGAGAGGAATGAAGCACGTGGTGTAACAGGCAGGACAGCGGCAGTGCAGTTACAGGGGAAGATCAGCATTCCTTTGGGATCCCCCTTGTGAAAGGTCATTGGATTGGCAGAGGTCTCTTGGGAGAGAGCACAAGGACAAGCCAAGCGCAATGCCCATGGGCAGGCTGGGCAGCGCCGGCTGCAAAAGAGAAGGCGGCGGCGCTGCCACCAACAGAACAAACCCAGTTCATGTCCATTTGTGGGGGCGCGCGGAACTCCCCGAGAGGCCCCTGGACTGACAGCCCCCCCAGTCCCAGCCTGTGTGTGTGTGTGAGTGTGTGTGTTCATATGTGTGCGTGTGTGTACATGTGCGTGAGTGTTTGTGCATATGTGTGCACGTGTGTGTGCATGTGTTCGTGTGTGCGTGCACGTGTGTGTGTTCGTGTATGTGTGTGCATGTGCGTGTGTTCGTGTGGATGTTGTGTGTGTGCACGTGTGTGTGAGTGTGCGCACATGTATGTATGTGTGCGTGTGCACGTGAATGGGGGCGTGTGTGTGCGGGCATGCGAGCGTGTTCATGTGTGCACGTGTGTGCGTGTGATAGTGTGTGCACGTTTGTGTGTGCATGTGTGTGTGTGCGTGTGCGTTTGCACAAGTGTGCGTGTGCATGCATTCGTGCCTCTGCACGTGCATATGTGCTCGTGTGTGCGTGTGCTTGTGCACGTGTGAGTGTTCATGTACATGTGTGTGCGTGCATGTTTGTGTGTGTGCACGTGCGTGTTCGTGCATGTGTTCATGTGTTCATGTGTATGCATGTGTGTGTGTGTGTGTGTGTGTGTGAGAGCTCTCATGCTGCGGGGGGTGGGTTGGGGCTGCGGCGTCTGCAGAACCCCAGCCGCATCGGCTGCTGTATTTCAGTGTCAACCAAAACCAGCCTCAATGACAGGGAACAAGGGCGAGTGATGCGACGATGCAGGGGAACAACCTCGACCCCCAAAGCACACGCCCCGCTGTGCACACACAGTCCCGTCCAGTCCCGTCCCGCCCCCCTAAGCCAGTAACCAAAACCCACACCGCACAGCCCCAATCTCACGCCAGAGCCGCCGCCTCTGCCCGGTCAAACGCCCCCCGCGAGGGAGAAGGTGTCCCGGGGAGGGGGGGAAAGAAAACAACAGGGAAAACACCCACTAAACCCAAACACCCCCGCACCCCCCGAAAAAAAGAAAAACACAAAGGGAGGGCAGGAAAGTGGAAAAAACCCCCCAAACCCCAAAATCCCCAACAAAAACCAAACCAAACCAAACCAGAAAAACCTTCAAACAACAAAAATCCCGCAAAATTAAAAAAAAAACCCAACCAACCAAAAAAAAAAAAACCCCACCAAAAACACAACAAGCCAGCCCATCCCGCCAAACCAACCCCAAATCAGCTGCGAGCGCGGGGCAGCGCCGGGCCGCCGCCTCTGACCGGTCCCCCCCACCAGCCAGAGACGTGTCTCGGGGCGGCGTGTGGGGGTGTCGGCAGACGGACACGGGAAACCCAAAAACAACGAAAGCCCCAAAACCCACAGAACAAACAAATGTGGCAGCGCCGGGACCCGCCTCCGCCCGCCCGGTCCCCACCACCGGCCACAGCGTGTTCCGGGGGGGCGGGGACTGTGCCCTCAGCGGCCCCTGCGACTCGCAGCGCTTTTCCTCACACGCGGCTCCTCCCCTGAGCTCTGCAGCTGGATGGGGCAGCTCCTTCACACCAGCTCCCTCCTGCTTTCCTTGGGGAACTGGGCTGCACCAGCCACAGAGAAGCTTTCTCTGCAGGGCCCACAAACGCAAGTTACACACTGTATAATAACTCCTCAGCTTTATGTCAAGCCCAAGCAGCATCTAACATGATCCCCCTTTCACAAGGGATTTGCATACAACAGTTTCAAAATGAGAGTTATGAAAGGAGAAACATAAACACAATTAAGGTGTTGACCAAAGGGTTAATCAGATTTTTGAAAGAAGGGGCAAATTTCTAACTCCCTGCAGCTCAAAGCAGAAACCAGAGAGTTGAGAGGATCTGAATGACATAAGAGCAAGTGGAGGAGGAAACCTGAGAGCAGTGGGAATGGCACATATCCAGATAGTCTGCTGAAAGATGTCCTTAGACATGGCCATTTGATCAGGAGAGGTGGAAAAACCTTAATGATGAGGGTGATGAAATTAGAGACCAGACCCCTCCTGGCTCCATCCTCCTGTCAGGCAGTTGTAGAGAGCGATAAGGTCCTCCCTGAGCCTTCTCTTCGTCAGACTAAACCCCCTCAGGTCCCTCAGCCGTTCCTCATCACACTTGTGCTCCAGGCCTTGCACCAGCTCCATTGCCCTTCTCTGGCCCTACTACAGCACCTCAATGTCTCTCCTGTAGTGAGGGGCCCAGAACTGAACACAGGGTTCGAGGTACAGCCTCATCAGTGCCCAGTGCAGGGGGACAATCACTGCCCTGGCCCTGCTGCCACACTGGTGCTGATACAAGCATTCCTGTGCCTTGTCCTCACTGCGTGAATGGAGGGGACTGCGGGTCCCTGTATCCCAGCACTGCGTCTCCTCCCAGGTCTAGGCTGAGTGGTGGGAGTAGGAGAACCTGCTGTATGTGTGGATCCTTCCTTCTGGGACTCAGTAGAAGTGGGGTTTGGGGTCGTTTAGGGGTACCAGCAGTGTTGGGAGGGATGGAGATGCCTGGGGTTGGAGAACTGCTGGAGCACATCTTCTGCCTGCCAGCTCTCCGCTTGGACACATGACAAACAATGAAGATCCCTGTTTGCCACAGACGCAACAGTCTCTACGTGCAGTATTGGCTCTTACATTCTCTCTTCTCTCTTTAAGGGCACCATATATATTTATTTAGCGGCTTTTCATCAGGGACTGTAGCAATAGGACAAGGGGCAATGGATTCATGCTTAAACGGGAGATTTAGGTTAGATATAGGGAAGTTCTTCCCTGTGAGGGCGGTGAGGCGCTGGCACAGGATGCCTCCCAGCACTGAGGGAGGACTCCTGCGCAGCCTCATGGTAGAGCAGCCTGCAGCACAGGACATGGCCAGGCCCATGGGGAAGGGGATGAAGAGATGACGGTGAGAAAGCAAAGCTGAGCCCTGTCCTGACTTGGATCTTACCCTGGTTTTGGCTGGGATAGAGGTAATTTTCTTCCTAGGAGATGGTCCAGAGCTATGATTTTGTGAGGATAATGCTGGTAACACACCAATGCTTTAGTGGTTGCGCGGTAGCACTTGCCCTAACAAAGGACTTTTCAGGAGGGGCGCAAGAAGCCGGGAGGAACCGGAGCCAGGACACCTGAACTAGCCAAAAGGATATTCTGTACCACAGCACGTCATGCCCACTACAGAAACTGTTGAGAATTAGCTGGCAGGGGCCAATCGCTGCTCAGGTCAGGCTGGGTATCGCTCAGCAAGTGCTGAGCAATTGTATTGGGCATCATTCCTCTCTCTCATTCTCTTATTATTAGTTTTGTTTTTATTATTATTATTATTAGATTTTATTTGAATTTTTAAATTGTTCATATCTCAACCCATGGGTTTTACCTCATTCCCAATTCTCCTCCCCATCCCACCAGCTTAGCGCTTTAGGTGCTGGCTGGGCTTAAACCATGGTCATCCCGCAGCACTGGGTGTCCAGGGAGCAGCCCAGAGGGGGCTGTGGGCTCCTGTAGCTGCCCCAGCACTTACGTAGATGTAGTAGCAAGTGTCCAGGTCTGAAAACTCCTCTTTTGGAGGGAGGAAGGAAGAAGACACTTGTGCAGCAGGTTTCCAGGAGGCTTTTCTCTTGGTCTGCCAGCCCTGTCTTCACTGAGCTGCAAAGAGAGAGGGCTCCAGCTGGACACTGGTGCTGGGAGCAGTGCCTCGAGGACTCGGGCAGAGGGACGTGGAGCTCTGGGGTCCCCAGCAGGGTTGGGCAGTGTTGTGGCACCTCAATTCTGCAATGGCATCCATGGCGAGATGCCACACCTCTGTGCGCAGTCGGTCCATGGGCTCCTGTTGGAGGAGTATCTATAGAGCACAATGGGGATACGGGACCTGGTAGATGCCAGCACCCAGTGCCGCCAATACTGCCCTCACTGTGGTGCTGGTGCAAGGCCAGACCACATAGTGTCTCCAAGGGAGTCCCCTCACCTTGATTGTCTCTGCCAGATGGCATTTGTGGCAGAAGACATCCAGCCCTTGTTGCAAGCCGCAGTACCTGGCAGTGCTCAACAGGCAGCAGATGCTCTCAAGAAAGCCAATCTTCTGTTGCTTGTCCTGGCATCCAGGGAGGGAACAGAGACACAAACAGGGAGCATGAGAGGGGGCAGTGGGACTGGAGCTCTGGGGGTGCCCTGGTTGAAGCCAGCACCCACCAGCACGCACCAGCAGAGCCCTGTCCGCAGTGGCCATGCTTACCGTTCCTGGGCTGCCTCAATGCGCTCCACGTTGTCCTGCTCCAGTACGTACATGGATAACCAGGTGGCAATCTAATAGAGGAGGAGAAGAGCTGTTGAGAGGCTCCGGTGGTATGAGAGCAGAGGAAGGAAATCTGCCCTCCACCAGCATGCCAGGGAAACGTGGTGCTGGTGTTGAGCACCGTAGAGTCACAGAATCATAGAATGGTTTGGGTTGGAAATGACCTGAAGATCATCCAGTTCCCAATGCCCCTGCCATGGGCAGGGACACATCACACTAGTACTGGTGTCCTCAGCATAAGAAGGACATGGAGCTGTTGGAGCAAGTCCAGAGGAGGCCACAAGGACGATCAGGGGCTGGAGCACCTCCTGTATGGAGACAGGCTGAGAACATTGGGGCTGTTCAGCCTGGAGAAGAGAAGCTGCATGGAGACCTCAGAGCAGCTTCCAGTGTCTGAAAGGGGCTACAAGGCTGCTGGAGATGGGACCTTCCTCAGGGACTGTTGTGGTAGGACAAGGGGTGATGCGTTTAAACTGAAACAGGGGAAATTCAGGTTAGATATAAGGAAGAAATTCTTTACTGTGAGGGTGGTGAGGCCCTGGAACAGGTTGCCCAAGGATGCTGTGAATGCTTCATCCCTGGCAGTGTTCAAGGCCAGGTTGGACAGGGCCTTGGGCAACATAGACTCATAGAATCATAGAATGGCTTGGGTTGGAAAGGACCTTAAGATCATCTAGTTCCAACCCATGCCACGGGCAGGGGCACCACACACTAAACCACGTCCTGGTCCCAGACCAACAGGGCCCCTCACTCACCAGTCCTCAATGGCAGGACCAGGGATTCCTCATAGAGCTCCGGTGAAGAGTTGCTCTTCCGGGGAGCCCCATCCTTCTCCTAGGCCCGACTGGGGATTCCGGGCGGTCACTCCACCATCCTGTGGGATGGAGGAAAGGGGTTGGGGTGGTGAAGGGGGAAGCTTGGACCAAACGCATCAGGGCTGAGCTCAGGAGCGACGCACCGGCTCCTTGCTCCTGCCCTGTCCCATCACCATCTGCTGCACTGACCAAAGCGGAGCAGTGGGGTGTCACGCATGTGGTCACAAAGGGCCCCATATTGACCCGTCTAGAACCCACCCGGGTTCTAGACTGAAGCTGTGGGAAAACCTGCTGCAGGGCCATAAGCTGGGGATGTCCCCCAAAGCAGCGACCCTGCACCCCAGCACGCTGTGTGTGGGGATCCTTCCTTCTGGGACTCAAGAAAGGTGGGGTTTGAGGTTGTTTAGGGGTACCAGCAGTATTGGGAAGGATGGAGATGTGTGGGGCTGGGTGGGTTTGGGGTACAAGGTGGATTTTGGGGTGGTTTAGGGGTACCATGGGGACTGGAGGGGACGGAGATGCCTGCGGCTGGGTGGGTTTGGGGGCACCAAGTGGCTTTTGGGGTGGCTTATGGGTACCAGGGATGTTTGGAGGGATGGAGATTCCTGGGGTTTGTGGAGCTTGGGGTGACCAAGTGGGTTTTTGTTAGGGGTACCAGGGGTGCTTGGAGGGATAAAGATGCCTGGGGTTGGTGGGGTTTTGGGGTACCGTGTAGTTTTGGGGTGGTTTAGGGGTATTGGGATGGATGGAGATGCCTGGAGCAGGGTTGGTTCCTGAGTACCAGATGGATTATGGGATGCTTTAAGGGTACCAGGGCCACTGTGGGGAAGCAGGAATGTTGGGAGTGACGGAGGTGCCTGGGACTGAGGTGAACCAGAACCCCCGTGTGAAGACACGGAAGCTCTGGGGCCAGAAGGGGTGGCAGAGCTGTAAGGTGGGCAGCAGGCCTGCTGGGTCTGTGGTGGCCATGAAGGGTGCCAGTGGCAAAGCTGCATCTGCAGAGATCTTGCAGGTGATGGAAGCTCCTTGAAGGAAGCTGCCTGGCTGCAGTTTATTGTTTGGTCAAGCTCCTTGGGTGTTCCATAAGCTGCTTCATACGTTTTCTGACCCATTTCTGGATCATTTTTGGTGGCTTCTTTGCATTTTGTCTCATTCATGACTTATCTGGTTCTCTTTAGGGAGTCCGTCATATAGACTGTGAAGGCAAGTGGACTGAAGAGTCTTACCTCAGCTCTTCCCACCCATCTCTCAGGTAACGGACAGTGGAGTCCCAGTTCAGCTCCTCACACCCTTTTCCCGGGCAATGGACGTTGGAGCGTTATCTCAACTCCTCCCGCCCATCTCTGAGACAATGGATTGGTGGAATCCCATCTCAGCTTCTCATAGCAAACTTTGAGACAATGGATGGTGGAGCCTGATTTCGTTTCAGTCTCTCCCAGCACCCCGTGTCTCAAAGATTGTGCCTAGCCCCTTCCATGGTGAGCAGGTAGTCGAGAACCATGCGATGGTGGAATATTGCCATCTGCGTTTGCCTGGCCTGATTCACAGCTACGGGTTGGGCAGAGAAGTGATTCAGAGCAGCCTGAGGAGAAGGACTTGGGGGTGTTGGTTGATGAGAAGCTCCCCATGAGCCGGCTTCAGTGTGCGCTTGGGCCCAGAAACCAACCATACCCATGCAGGTACCAGCAATCCAGCTTGCTCACAAGCGAGCCAACCATTCTGTGAGCTCCACTCCATCAAGACCCAGACACGGGGACAACCCCGGTCTTATACCTGGCTGTGTCTACCTCAGTGCCGGTGCTTTGTGACATCACTGGCAGTGGGTGATGTCACAAGAGCCAAGGCAGTGCCGGGTTTTGAGGCAATGTCCATCCTGAGCAGGAGCAGGTTTTGCTCCTCTGCACCAGGGAAGACATCCTATACCACCAGAACGTCTCCTCCCATCAGAAGGGGCAGCTCTTTGCGCTCTACTCAAGAGTGACAGCTTTGGGAGCTCAGATGCCCTGAGGTAAGAATGTGAGCAGGAGAGCTTGAGGATCTGGGGGATTTCACAGAAGAACTGCTCCACAGCATTGCCTTGGCAAAGGGGTAGTGAAAATGTATTGGCTGTGTGCAGCAGAGCATGGAGAAACCCAGTGCCCCAGGCAGCTGCTGCCATGTGGACACAAGCTCTGCTGCCCAGGAGGGTCCCGTAGTGCAGGGGCTTGCAGATGGCCACAAAGTGGTCGTAGGACATGACAGTGAGGAGAGAATACTCTGCATCAGTCAAGAAGGATATAAAGAACAACATCCTGCATGGGAGACAGCCCTTGTGTCCACAGGGAACTGGCCATGACTTTGGAGACAGCGGTGCACATGGAGCCCAGGTCCAGCACTCCTGGCCACCAGCACACCCTGGCTCTCTGTGGGGCCAGCACACGGTGCCCATGAGCCCAACCCTCCTCCCACAGAGGTTTGCAAATTCTCTTTATCCATGGGAGAGGACAGACATTGTCTGCGTGGCCATCGAGGTGATGAGACTCCAGCATCTTGGAGAAGCGGGTGGCTGGAGACATTTGGGATCTGATCACAAGAGACCTTGACTTCTGGCTGGCAGATGTGAATGGCCTGTGGCTGGGTTGCCATGCCCTTCAGTCCTGTCAGGCCTTCTTTCTCCTTTCCTCCCAAACCTAGGAGGTGTCTTGAAGCCACCTTCATGCAGCAGAGAGGGATGGGAAAGGGATGGGAAAGGGATGGGGCAATGGCTGCACTCCAGTGGCAGCAGCACCATCCTCCCCTGTGTTCTCCACTCCAGATGCCAAGCATGGTAAGGAGCATCCATGAAAGCCTGCAGCAGAGCAGCAGAGAGTCAACCTGACACAGGCTGGACACCCTCCTTATCCTGCTGGTCCTCAAGCACCTGAGGGCATTGACCATCAGCATGGTGCGCAACGTTCCCTTAAGTGACAGCTATCAGCCTTGAGGGCTTGTTCGCTGTGGGCAGAGGGGCCCGGAGACTGCCAGACCCAAGGGGGGGTGCAGGACACCTCCGAGGAGCAGGGCCTTCCATCCCACCACACTCCTCCCTGCCTCTGATGGCATCTGATGACTGATGCCTCTGGCTCATGGCAGCAGTCAATGACACATAAGACCCAAATCATGCTGACTGCAAGAAGGGCCTTCCTGGTCATGGTCTGGGTGTCATGTCTAGGATGGAACATTGAAATGTTAATCTTTGACTTAACTCTGCCCCTGAGAAATTACACTGATGAAAGAGATGCATCTCTCTCCCCAGTGAGGAAAGGAACATTGTTATTTCCTTCAGGCTGTTTCCCTGGAGCCCCAGGGTCCCCTGAAGGGAGCCCAGAGAGGCAGAGAGCTTAAAGGCACTTGGCAGTGGAGGATGCAGAGCTCACGATGGGAGAAACCTTCACTGCTCTCTACATGGTAAGGCTCTGGGTGCAGGGCAATGCAGAGGAGTGTACCAGAGCTCCCTTCCTATTGTGTAAATGCCACAGCTTATAGGATCTTTCTGCTTTGCTCTCCTGGCTTTCCTGGTGTTGGCAGGAATGATGTGCTCCAGAGCAAGGCTTCCCTGCTGCACTGGCAATGGAACGGCTGGCTTTTCAAGGGGACTTTCCAAGGGGAAGCTCAATGCTATAAAGAGATTTTCTGTGTTCTCAGTTTCCTATTTGTGATGAATATGGGGGTAGAAATGAAAAGGAGCTCTCATGCTTGAACAAGTCTCTGAGACTCCTGAGGTCTAACTTGGAGTCTCTGATATGAGCATCTTGAAGTGCCTTCAGCCACTCCTCTGCCTATGGACAGATCTTGGACTGACCTGCTCTTATCCTGCTGCTGGGGCAGGGGAACACTGTCCTGAGGTCTGTTTTGCCTTTGGCTGTGTTAGTGCTCTTGTTGTCTTGTTCTTGCTGTCAGGCTTGCTGGGATGGGAGTTTCAGCTTCAGAGTCACACACAGATCTTCTGGGTCCTTTCATGCAGGTGTGTCCATGGTAACAAGCTTCCCAGATTTCCTCAGCTGTGGGCAATGCAGTTTGTGTATCTAGGGAATGAGCTGCATCTCCCCGAATCAAATGCCATCACTGGGACACTTGGTTGCCCCCATCACGTTTCCTTCCAAGCTCCAGGATTCAAACCTGTCTTAGAGCATCCCTGTGTTATCTGAAAGCTCCAGGATTCAAACCTGTCCCAGAGCATTCCTGTGTTACCTGAAAGCCCCACTTAGAAACACAGAAATGCCACGACAGAGCAAATGCTGCTGGGTTTGTGACACGAGATGTGTGTGTCCTGGGCTAGAAGTGGGGTGCCAGCAACAAACAGGGCTCCAGCCATGGAGCCAAAAGGAGGTCTCATAGAGAAGTGTGTCTGTGTTTAGGAGGTGGAGGGTCTGTGGGAAATGGGTTGGATTTTGGTCGGTCTTCCATAACCTGTGACATTTCCCCTATCTTAGGGCCCCAAGCCCAGAGGCAGGAGATGTCCAACGGCAGCTCCATCACCCAGTTCCTCCTCCTGCCATTCGCAGACACACGGGAGCTGCAGCTCTGGCACTTCTGGCTCTTCCTGGGCATCTTCCTGGCTGCACTCCTGGGCAACGGCCTCATCATCACCAGTACAGCCTGCGACCAGCACCTCCACACCCCCATGTACTGCTTCCTCCTCAACCTCTCTGTTCTTGATCTAGGCTCTATCTCCACCACTGTCCCCAAATCCATGGCCAATTCCCTCTGGGACACCAGGGCCATCTCCTATGCAGGATGTGCTGCACAGGTCTTTCTGTTTGTCTTCTTTGTAGTAACAGAGTTTTCTCTCCTCACCATCATGGCCTGTGACCGCTACGTGGCCATCTGCAAGCCCCTGCACTACGGGACCCTCCTGGGCAGCAGAGCTTGTGTCCACATGGCAGCAGCTGCCTGGGGCACTGGGTTTCTCAATGCTCTGCTGCACACAGCCAATACATTTTCACTACCCCTCTGCCGAGGCAATGCTGTGGAGCAGTTCTTCTGTGAAATCCCCCAGATCCTCAAGCTCTCCTGCTCACATTCCTACCTCAGGGAAGTTGGGCTTCTTGTGGTTGGCTTCTCTTTAGGACTTGGCTGTTTTGTTTTCATTGTGGGGTCCTATGTGCAGATCTTCAGGGCCGTGCTGAGGATCCCCTCTGAGCAGGGACGCCACAAAGCCTTTGCCACGTGCCTCCCTCACATGGCTGTGGTCTCCCTGTTTATCAGCACTGGCACATTTGCCTACCTGAAGCCTCCCTCCATCTCCTCCCCATCCGTGGATCTGGCTATGGCAGTGCTGTACTCGGTGGTGCTTCCAGCAGTGAACCCCCTCATCTACAGCCTGAGGAACCAGCAGCTCAAAGATGCTGTGAGGAAGCTGGTGACTGAATGTGTTTCAGCAGCCATACACTGCCTGCTTTCCTCTGCAAAGAGCGCCCAGTGTAGGCCATGACAGGTGAAGTCCATCCTTCCTGCTTGTCCTGGGTTCAGCTATAGCAGTCATTTTTCTCCTTCCTAGTAGCTGGTGCAGTGCTGTGTTTTACACTTTCAGCCTGGGAACAACGCTGATAAGACACCAATGTTTTTAGTTGTTGCTAAGTAATGTTTACTCTGATCAAGGACTTTTCAGTCTCATGCTCTGCCGGGGAGGAGGGGGAAGCCGGGAGAAAGCAGAGACAGGACACCTGACCCAAACTGGCCAAAGGGGTATTCCATACCACAGCACGTCATGCCCAGGATAGAAACTGGGGGGAGTTACCTGGAAGGCCCAGATCGCTGCTTGGGTTGGGCTGGGTATCAGTCGGCAGGTGGTGAGCAATTGTACCCCCTCCCCTTAGTATTTCCCTTATAACTGTTGTTATTGGTGGTAGCAGTAGTGGGTTTGTATTATACCTCAGTTACTGGGCTGCTCTTATCTCAACCCGTGGGAGCTACATTCTTTCGATTCTCCTTCCCATCCCTCCAGGAAGAAGAGGGGGAGTGAGTGAGTGACTGCGTGGTTCTGAGTTACCGGCTGGGCTTAAACCACGACAGTTCTTTACATTTGTTTTCCTGTTTCCACTTGTGACGTTGTTGCCTTCAAAGACATGTCAGTATTCATCCCTTCCTACTTCAGTATCTGCCTGCCTTGTGTGACCCACAGACTTTGTGTCAATGGGGGTCTGTCATTGTATTTAAGCACAATAAATGATCCTGCAGCAACTTCTTCTCTGTGATATGTCCTCTGTGATATGGCAGGAATGAAGGGGAATGAAATCAGCTTTCTGATTGCTCCACCTCTGGGATGGCTGCTCTGTGCCTGGAGCAGCCAGAGCTCTTGAGGAACCCAAGGCTGTTGTGCTGGTGTGGGGAGATGGGATGGCATGAGGGGGCTGCAGACCTCTCAGGGTGACCTGGGAGGAGAGCAGGGGACACAGGGTCCCTATCCGTGGCAGGGGGGTTGGAACTAGATGATCTCAAGGTCCTTTCCAACCCAAACCATTCTATGGTTCTATGCAAGTGCAGGAGGGAGAAGGCTGGTTTGTGCCCTTGGTTTGAACAGACCGGGTCTGTTGTCACCATCCAGCCATTGGCCATCTCTCTCTGGCCATTTCCAGGCTGCTCACCCTGGCTTTAAGGTGAATCTTGAATGTGTCCCATGCTGGGGAGTCACCACTTCCCTGGGGAGACTATTCCAATGGTTGATTGTTCTCATTGGGAAACATTTTCCTCTTGTGTCCAATTGGAATTTCCCCAGGAATAACTTGGACCCATCAGCCCTCATCTTTCCCATGGGACTCCTTGTCAAAAGGGAGTCTCCATCTTTGTAGTCACCCTTTAAATACTGGAACATAAGGTCACCCTGAGCTTTCTTCTCTCAAGGCTGAACAAGCCCAGCTCTCTCAGCCTTTCCAGGTCCTTGGATCATCTTTGGAGCCCTTCTCTGCAGCTTCTCCAGCCTGTCCACATCTGTTTTGTGTAGCAGGGACCAAAACTGAACCCAGTTTTCCAGGGGTGGCCTGACTGAGTAGAGCGGGATAACATCATCTTTATCTCTGCTGGTGCTGCCCTTGTTGATGTAACCCAGCGTCCTGATGGCTTTCTTTGCACACACAAGTGTTTTCCACTCTTCCAGCTCATCCAGATCCTCCTGCGGGGTGGCTCTCCCTTCCAAAGTGTCCACTCCCCAACTTAGTTTGGTCTCATCAGCAAACTTTATCAGGGTACATTTCATCCCATCACCCAGATCACTTATGATCAACAGCGTTGGGCCCAGTATCGATCCCCTGGGGACCCCATTGGTACAGGTCCCCAGCTATAGGAGCGTTAGGTGCCTAACCAAGGTGTCCTGGGTTCAGCTATAGCAGCCATTTTTCTCTTTCTTAGTAGCTGGTACAGTGCTGTGTTTTTTAACTTTCAGCCTAGGAACAACGCTGATAACACCGATGGTTTTAGTTGTTGCTAAGTAATGTTTACTCTGACCAAGGACATTCTCAGTCTCATGCTTTGCCAGGGAGGAGGGGAAGCCTGGAGGAAGCAGAGACAGGACACCTGACCCAAACTGGCCAAAGGGGTATTCCATACCACAGCACGTCATGCCCAGTATATAAACCACGGGAGTTACCCAGAAGGCCCAGATCACTGCTCGGGTCGGGCTGGGTATTGGTCAGTGGGTGGTGAGCAATTGTATCCTCTCCGCTTGTTATTTCCCTTATCATTATCATCATTGGTGATAGCAGTAGTGGTTTTGTATCGTACCTTAGTTACTGGACTGCTCTTATCTCAACCCGTGGGAGTTACATTCCTCCGATTCTCCTCCCCATCCCTCCGGGAGCGGGGGGAGGAAGACAGGGGGGAGTGAGCGAGTGGCTGCGTGGTTCCGAGTTATCGGCTGGGCTCAAACCATGACACAAGGTCAGATCCCTGTACTGGGATGGATGTTCCAGTGCTTTCCACGTGTACGTGAGGCCCAGAACCAGCTTTCTGTCCTGAACATCTGCTGTGGGAGCCATGGCTGAATGTCTTCACCATCCCCAGTGATCACTATAGGCAGAAAGCACATGATGTGGCTTAGCAAGTGCAGATCTCCATGTTGGTGGGCTGTTCTAGTGCTTGCCAAGGCAAGGGGATGCCCAGCAGCAGCAGCGTCGAGTGCTTGACAGAGCTCTATGTCCAGCCACCGCTCTCACACCAAAGGTGCCAGGACAGAATCATACAATCAGAGACTGGTTTGGGTTGGAAAGGACCTTAAGATCATCTAGTTCCAACCCCCTACCATGGTCAAGGACACCTCACACTAGACCATGTCACCCAAGACTCCTTCCAACCTGGCCTTAAACACCGCCAGGGATGGAGCATTCACAGCATCCTTGGGCAACCTGTGCCAGTGTCCCAAACTCCTCACAATAAAGAACTTCTGCCTTATATCTTATCTGAATGTCCCTGTTTCAGTTTGGAACCATTGCCCCTTGTCCTATTGCTACAGTCCCTGATGAAAGCCTGCTGAAGGATATTCACTCCACCTGCTGAACTGACACTATAGTAGCAGCCTACAACTGCTTGAAGGGTGGTTTCAGAGTTGATAGAGGATTTCTTGGTAGTAGAAAGAGAAGGAAACCTCTGCAAAGTGCAGCTTGGAAGGTTCAGACTGAATGTGAGGAAAGAGAAATGTCACTCCTCACCTGGAAGGATTCTGGATGAGCCCACGGCTTTGTGTTTCAAGGAACAAACAGCAATGGGTGGAGAGATGTGACTGAAGGTACAGAAATGCCAGGTGAGAGCTAGGTGGGAAAACAAGAAAGGTGTCAACAGCCTGAAGGGAAAGAGGTGCAGGCATGGGAGAGTGTAGGACAGCCTGCAGCAGAGATGACTGAGGATTCTGGCAAGGCTGAAAGGCCCAAAAGAACAAAAGGTCTTTGTCCCCTGGGCTATGGCAGTTGCCTCTTTCATCAAGGCCTATGAGGAGAAGAACTTTCATTCTCAGGATTTCAGGCTCTCCTTCTCCAAGGGCTGTGCTCAGGGCTTGGCCTTTCTGCTTCAGCAAACAAACCAAAACAAATAAACCATCAGACACCTGCATTTTGCTTTTGTCTACCTGTAATCACAACCTCCAGTTACTCGCTTTAACGAGTCCCTGGGGAGCCTTTGTCAGTAAGAGCCTTCAGTGGGGCCCATTAATGCTGAAGGGACTTGGGGCTTTGTTTCTAATTTGGACTTCTTGAGAGGTTTCTTCAGCCTCCTCTTGGTACCTGAAGTTCATGGACTCAGCCCAATTACACCATGGGGCTCATTAAAGCCCTGACGAAAACCTTGTTGTATTTGTCAAGTCTTCCAGATTGTCTTCCAGGAAACTGGGGAGGTTTCTGAGTGCAGGAAGATTACGAAGAGCATCTGATAAAAGTTATTTGAAAGGGTTTAATTTATTCCTTTTCAGTTTAGAAATTTCTATTCCATTGCCATTGATCCCGAGTGTCTCTTCCAGAGGCCTGGACAGGCAGGAAAAGCAGCCCTTAAAGTCCAGCGCTGCACTGAGCACCTCGCTCCTCACCTCCCCACCCAACATTGCTCTCATCGTCCACCTGGGACTTGTGTCACTTCTCCTCACATCCCACTTCTCCACTGAAGCTGGCGGCTGGATGGTGCAGCTCCTGTGCACCAACTCCCAGCCTGGCTGCCTTAGAGACCTGCCTGCCCACGGGCACAGCAGGATTGTTCCTCTGGGCAAGCAAAGCAAAGGAAAGCAGGACAAAGTGTCCTACACAGTAAAATACACTCGGGCACCACGTGCCTGGTACAAGCAGCACCTCATAGGGTCACGTTCCTACACAGGGATAATCTCATGAGAAATCGTTTAGAGACACAGGTAGATACAAAGAGGTAGCTGTGAACATGATTAAAGACTTGTCCAAGGAGAAAATTCGACTGTAGAAAGACTTGTAAGCCTTTACTGCCTGAAGTGAAGAGTAAAGGACAGGGCCTTTGTTTAGACAGGAAGCTGAAAAGAGGGCTTCAGAGCTGGTCATTGTGTCCTGGACAGGGGAAAATCTATGACAGATGAGAGGAATGAAGCATGTGGTCTCACAGTCAGGACAGTGGCAGTGCAGTTACAGGGGAAGATCAGCATTCCTTTGGGATCCCCCTTGTGAAAGGTCATTGCATTGGCAGAGGTCTCTTGGGAGTGAGGGCAAGGACGTGTTGCACTTACTTTTGAAAAAGGCCCCAAGTGCACCCCAGCGGAGCACAGGCTGTACAAGCTGCCTTTGGTGAGGTGTGTGCCAGCATCAGAGTCCTCTGGGGTGACATTTCTGGGCACCTAAAAGCTGTACGAAGGGTAACTCCTGCCTGGCCAAGCTGAGAGCCTGCAGTTGTGTGAGAGGAGGCAAAAAGTGGATGTGGTTTCCCTCAGCTCCAGCACAGCTCTTGGTACGGTCTCCCTCACTGCTGCTCTACCCAAGGGAAGCCATTGCAGTCTGGGTGGGTGGACAAACAGGAGAATAAAGCACTCGTGTCGGCAGAAACAGCTCCAAGAGTTCAGGAGCCAGCAGGGACACCCCAAGCAGCAGGAGATGCAGGTGCCTGCTCCTGGGCTGTCACCTCCGCAGCCACCAGGATACCCCAAGGAGCACGGCCACGGCCACGGCCCTTCTGCTGCCCCATTATCCGCAGAGCCAACAGTGCCACCATCAGCTGGGAATGTTGGGCAGCTCCAGCGGGCGTTGCCAGAAGCTCCAAGGGCAGCTCAACATTGTGGAATGTCCGGTGGGTTTCCGCTGGCGTTGCCAGAGCCCAACAGGACCAATGCAGGACATAGAATCATAGAATCATAGAATAGTAAGGGTTGGAAAGAACCTTAAGATCATCTAGTTCCAACCCCCCTGCCATGGGCAGGGACACCTTGCACTAAACCATGTCGGCCAAGGCTCTGTCCAACCTGGCCTTGAACACCGCCAGCGATGGAGCATCCACAACCTCCCTGGGCAACCCATTCCAGTGCTTCACCACCCTCACTGTAAAGAACTTCTTCCTTATATCTAATCTAAACTTCCCCTGTTGAAGTTTGAACCCATCACCCCTTGTCCTACCACTACAGTCCCTAAGGAAGAGTCCCTCCCCAGCATCCTTGTAGACCCCCTTCAGATACTGGAAGGCTGCTATGAGGTCTCCACGCAGCCTTCTCTTCTCCAGGCTGTACAGCCCCAACTCTCTCAGCCTGTCTTCATACAGGAGGTGCTCCAGCCCTCTTATCATCCTCGCGGCCCTCCTCTGGACTCGGTCCAACAGCTCCATGTCCTTTTTATGTTGAGGACACCAGAACTGTACGCAGTACTCCAAGTGAGGTCTCACAAGAGCAGAGTAGAGGGGCAGGATCACCTCCTTCGGCCTGCTGGTCACACTTCTTTTGATGCAGCCCAGGATACGGTTGGTTTCTGGGCTGCAAGCGCACGCTGCCGGCTCATGTTAAGCTTCTCGTCAACCAACACCCCCAAGTCCTTCTCTGCAGGGCTGCTCTGAATCTCTTCTCTGCCCAACCTGCAGCAGTGCCTGGGATTGCCCCGACCCAGGTGTAGGACCTTACACTTGGCTTGGTTAAACTTCAGAAGGTTGGCATCGGCCCACCTCAGAAGCGTGTCAAGGTCCCTCTGGATGGCATCCCTTCCCTCCAGCCTATCAACCGAACCACACAGCTTGGTGTCATCGGCAAAGTTGCTGAGGGCGCACTCAATACCACTGTCCATGTCGCCGACAAAGATGTTGAACAGGACCGGTCCCAACACCGATCCCTGAGGGACACCACTCGTTACAGGTTTCCAACTGGACATCGAGCCATTTACCACAACACTTTGCGTTTGGCCATCGAGCCAGTTCTTTATCCACCGAGTGGTCCATCTATCAAATTGATGTCTCTCCAATTTAGAGACAAGGATGTCATGCGGGACAGTGTCGAACGCTTTGCACAAGTCCAGGTAGATGATGTCAACTGCTCTGCCCCTGTCCATCAGTTCCGTGGCTCCATCATAGAAGGCCACCAAATTGGTCAGGCAGGATTTCCCCTGAGTGAAGCCATGTTGGCTGTCACCAACCACCTCATTGTTTTTCATGTGCCTTAGCATGTTTTCCAGGAGAATCTGCTCCAAGATTTTGCCAGGCACAGAGGTGAGACTGACTGGTCTGTAGTTTCCCGGGTCTTCCACCTTCTCCTTCTTGAAAATGGGGGTTATATTACCCTTCTTCCAGTCATCGGGAGCTTCACCTGACTGCCAGGATTTTTCGAATATGATGGACGGTGGTTTAGCAACTTCATTCGCCAGCTCCTTCAGGACCCGTGGATGGATTTCATCAGGTCCCATGGACTTGTGCACGTTCAGGTTCTTAAGATGGTCTCGAACCTGATCCTCTCCTACAGTGGGCCTAAGGTCTTCATTTTCACAGTCCCTGCATTTGCTTTCCAAGACTTGGGTTGTGTGGTCAGAGCATTTGCTGGTGAAGACTGAGGCAAAGAAGTCATTAAGAACCTCAGCCTTCTCCAAATCCATGGTAGCCAGTTCTCCTGATAGCTTCCGGAGCTGGCCCACATTGTCCCTAGTCTGTCTTTTATTTGCTACGTATCTATAGAATCCTTTCCTGTTATCTTTTACAACCCTTGCCAAACTTAATTCTAGCTGGGCCTTAGCTTTCCTAACCTGGTCCCTAGCTTCTCGGGCAATGCTCCTATATTCTTCCCAGGCCACCTGTCCTCGCTTCCACCTTCTATAAGCTTCTTTTTTCCCTCTAAGTTTCCTCAGCAGCTCCTTGTCCATCCATGGAGGTCTCCTGGCCCTCCTGCTGCACTTTCTTCTAGTCGGGATGCAACACTCTTGAGCATGTACCAGGTGATCCTTGAATATCGACCAGCAGTCTTAGGCCCCCCTGCCCTCTAGGACTGTATCTCATGAAACCTTACTAAGCAGGTTCCTGAAGAGGCCAAAGTCTGCTTTCTTGAAGTCCAGGGCAGTGAGCTTGCTGCATGCTCTTCTCACTGTCCTGAGGATCTCAAACTCAACCATCTCGTGATCACTAGAGCCAAGGCTGCCCTGGAGCGTCACATTTCCAACCAGTCCCTCCCTGTTGGTGAGCATGAGGTCAAGCACGGCACCTCTCCTTGTCGGCTCCTCTATTGCTTGAAAGAGGAAGTTGTCTTCCACACAATCAAGGAACCTCCTGGATTGCTTGTGCCGGGCCGTACCGTCCCTCCAACAGATGTCAGGATGGTTGAAGTCCCCCATGAGGACCAGGGCCTGCGAGCGTGAGGCTGCTCCTATCTGTCTGTAGAGCGCTTCATTCACAGAGTCCTCTTGATCAGGCGGCCTGTAACAGATCCCCACCGTAATGTCCCCCATTGCTGTTTTCCCTTTGATCCTGACCCACAAACACTCTGTTACCTCATCACCCGTCTCCAGACAGAGTTCCATACTCTCTAGCCTATCACTGACATAGATAGCAACACCCCCTCCCCGTCTGCCTGGCCTGTCTTTTCTAAACAGCCTGTAACCTTCCATTCCAACACTCCAGTCATAGGAGCCATCCCACCATGTTTCTGTGATACCAATGACATCATATTCCCATAGCCTTGCACACATCTCTAATTCCTCTTGCTCGTTCCCCATACTACGGGCGTTTGTATAGAGGCACCTTAGCCGAGCTCCAAATGCAGCCGACTCAATGGCTGGGGCAGCTGGAACATCTCTACATCGCTCCAAGCACTTATTACAGGTGCTGGCAACTGACCAGGAGTGTTGGGATGGATCAATGCTCCCCTCCCCCAACACATCTAGTTTAAAGCTTTCCTGACCAGCCTGGCAAGCCTCCTACCAAAACAGCTCTTCCCCTTCTTTGTCAGACCAGCTCCACCAGCCTCCAGTAGATCTGGCCTCCCAAATGGAGCCCCATGTTCTAAATAGCCAAACCCCTGACTATGGCACCAGCTTTCTAACCATTTATTAACCTGCCAAACGTGCCTAGCTTTTTTAAGGTCCTCCCCTTTGCCCTGGAGAATTGATGAAAAAACTATCTGAGCTCCAGAGCCCCCAACCACCTCTCCCAGGGCTCTGTAGTCCTTCTTAATGTTCTCCAGGCTACTGCTATCTATATCTCTAGCACCCACATGGACCACTAGGAGGGGGTAATAGTCAGCAGGACTTACTAGAGCAGGCAGCCTCTTAGCAACATCCCTGATCCGAGCCCCCGGCAGGCAACACACCTCCCTCGAGACTGGATCAGGCCGGCAGATGAGTGCCTCTGTGCCTTTCAAAGTAGAGTCCCCTACTACTATGACCCTCCGCTTTTTCCTGGAGGCACCAGTAGTGATCCTCTTTACTGGTGCATCAGCAGGGTGCTCATTAGGTGTGGTGGGTGCTTTCTCATTAGCCTCCTGCAGAACCGCGAAGCGGTTCTGGGTGGGGACATCAGATTTAGGAGGAAGCCCCTTGTCGTTAATTGTTCTCTTCCTCCTTTTTTTGTTGTTTTTTCTCGTTACTAATTCCCAGCTTCCTGGGTTGCTGTCCTCCTTCCTTCCTATATGAGCAGTGCTGGACGTTTGCAGCCCCTGCACAGTTTGGGCCTGGAGCAAGCAGCCCAGCTTCCTCTCAGCTTCCCTGGCATCTTTTAGCTCTCCAACAGCCTCCCGCAGCTCAGCCACCTGCTGCAGGAGGACCTCCACCAGAGCACACCGAGTGCAGCCCTGTCCATCGCGCACCCCCGCCTCACGAGACCAGTCGAGGCACTTTCTACACTCCGAGGTCTGCGTCGCAGCCTCCCCTCTCATCGGCTCTGGCTGGGTGCCTACGCTGGCCACCGCCGGGGCAGAGCTCCCAGAGCGGGCCCTGCTCCTGAGGCGAGTGCTCACCATCCCGCTCGGTGCCCGCGCAAACTGCCACACCATGCCCTGGTCGCTCGTGCTCCCTGGGATGGGTTTTACCCACTGAGGGCTGGTGCCGTCACTCCTGGCGCCGCCCCCTGTGAGTCAGCTGCTCGCGTCAGCTGAGCTGCCGGCTCCTGGGCAAGTCCTGTCGGGGACTTGAGGCTCCCTCGGTCGCTCTTGCTGCTCCGAACTGAGGCTCCGGGACGCTGTGCTTCCCCCCGCTCCGGTGTTAAAGGCGTCCTCTCTGGAGATACTCACCTCAGCAATTGCAATTGGACTTATAGGTGGGAAAGCGAGGAGGGAGAGCAATGCTGGTGGCACCGCTGTGGAGCTCACCGTGTGCAGAAGAGGCCCAGCACCAGCTTTCAGTCCTGGCTATTCGACTGTGGGAGCAGGGCCCGGACGTTCGTGCTCAATGCAACGGGCTCGGCACAGCCTCGAGTGTGCATTTCAGGTGTTACACACAATTGGACTTTTAGGTGGGAAAGTGATGAGCGAGAGCAATGCCGGTGGAACCTTTGTGGAGTTCACCATGTGCAGAAGAGGCCCAGCACCAGCTTTCAGTCCTGGCTCTTCGGCTGTGGGAGCAGGGCCCGGACGTTCATTCTCTGCATGCCATGCTGCGGCACAGCCTCGAGCCGTCTCTGTGGAGTTTTCATGGAATTGGACTTCAGCCAGGACTGCCTGCTCCCACAGCCGAAGAGCCAGGACTGAAAGCTGCTGCTGGGCCTCTTCAGCACATGGTGAGCTCCGTAATGGTGCCACCGGCATTGCTCTCGCTCCTCACTTTCCCACCTAAAAGTCCAATTGCGTGCAACCTCTACAGCAACTGATCAAGGCTGTGCCAGAGGACGGGGCATAGAGCACGAACATTCCGGCCCTGCTCCCACAGCCGAAAAGCCAGGACTGAAAGCTGCTGCTGGGCCTCTTTGGCACACGGTGAGCTCCTCAACGGTGCCACCACAAATGATCTCGCTCCTCGCTTTCCCACCTAAATGTCCAATTCCATGCAACATGTTCGGAGTCGGCTCAAAGTCGTCCTGCAGCCCAGCGTGTAGAGCACGAACGTCCGGCCCCTGCTGCCACAGCTGAAGAGCTGGGACAGAAAGCTGCTGCTGAGCCGCTTCGACGTATGGTGAGCTCTGCAACGGTGCCACCAGCATTGCTCCCGCTCCTCGCTTTCCCACCTAAAAGTCCATCTGGGTGCGGTCTATCCTCTATGGTCCCCACTCTAGGGGCTGTCTCTCATCTCTTTCCCCTCACCCACTTCCCTTTAATGGCGACTATTAACGCTCATTAGCGGTGATTAGTGCTGCCTTTAATGGTTCTGTCTCACAGGTGGGGGGGCGAGGGGAAGGAGGTGGGGTTCTCAGCCTGCGGTGCGGGTGAGGTATGGGCTCAATCGTCCCACTCGTCGTCTTCATCCTCCTCCTCGAGTTCTTCGCCCTCGTCTGCGGGAATGGGGTGGTTCAGGTGGGGTGTCAAAGGGGGCGCAGGTGCCAAGGAGTCTGTCCCCCCCCCATGAGCGCTCACCCGAGGAGTGGATGGCTCTGCTGCGCTTCTGCATCACGTCCATGAGGGCTCCCACCAGCCCCCCTGCGCCGGCGCCGCTGCTGCTGCCCTCGGGGCACTCAGGGGTCTGGGGGGGGTTAAGGGGGGGCTTATGGGGAACATAATCCCACCCCATAAGCTCATGGAACACCCCTTGTGTGCCCCCCATTCGTAGAGACTCATGGGACACCCCTTGTCGTGCCCCCCCCAGCCCCAGGGGCTCATGGGACACCCCTTGTCCCCCCCCCATCCCCGGGGGCTCATGGGACACCCCTTGTCGTGCCCCCCCCAGCCCCAGGGGCTCATGGGACACCTCTTGTCAGCCCCCCATCCCCGGGGGCTGATGGGACACCTCTTGTGTCCCCCCCCATCCCCGGGGGCTGATGGGACACCCCTTCTCGTCCCCCCCCAGCCCCAGGGGCTCATGGGACACCTCTTGTCAGCCCCCCATCCCCGGGGGCTCATGGGACACCCCTTGTGTCCCCCCCATCCCCAGGGGCTCATGGCTTACCCCGACCCCCTCCCCACTGACCTTGTTCAGGGTCACCCCTTGGCGGATCTGGTCCAGCAGCGCCCCCCGCGCCGGGGGGGTGGGGGGGGCGGGGCCTCCGCCGGGGGTGGCCGGCGGGGGGAGCGGGGGAGGTGGGGGCGGAGCCGCGGTGGCCCCCGGGGGGGCGGGGCCTCGTCCAGGGGGCGGAGCCACGGGCCGGGAGGGCGGGGGCACCGCGGGAGGGGAGGGGCCACCGCGCGGTGGAGGCAAGGCGCCCCCTGGCGGTGGAGGCAGCGGCCCCGTGCGGCTGCGGGGGGGCCCGGGAGGGGGAGGAGGAGGAGGGGCAGCCCCTCGGCTCGGCGGGGGGGGAGGACCTGGGTGGGGGGAAGAGATGTTAATTAGCGTGTTATAATTAGTGTGTTAATGAGCACGGGGGCTGGGGGGGGCTCACCCTGGCGCCGCAGCTCCTCCCTCACCGCCTGCAGCCCGCCCCGGTCAGCAATGAAGTCATGGATAAGGCGCGAGGTCTCGGCGTCAGCCAATTGCACCTCGGTGATGCCGGCCTGGGCGAAGAGGGCCCGGAGAGCAGGGTCCAGCGCTGCCACCTGTGCCCCACAGCCTGCGTCAGCCCCACAGCAGCACCCCACAGCAGCGGGGACAGAGGGGGCATGGGAGCCACCTACATCAAAGCCGTTACTGGGGTCCCAACCGATGTGACCTACATGCCTGGGATGATGGGGGATGAGAAGAAGCTGCCCCACAGCTGGACCCACACATGGTCCCAGTGGGGTCTCTCCTCTGCCCCATACAGCCCCTCACGTTCCCATTGCCAGACCCACTTGAAGCCAGACGGGGCGCCAATGTCGGCCTTGGAGATCTTCTTGCGGCCCTTCTTCTGGTCCCCAGCTGTGGGGCTCACTGTAGGTCCAGCCGTGGGACTGGGCAGCCCCCGGTAGCGGGACGCTGTGATGTCAGGGTTGCTGATGGGCACGGCTGGCAGAAGAGGGGCTGCAAATGGCACGATACATCTGAGTAATCCTCCGTGAGGCAGCAAGACCCCACTGTGGGGCTGCAAGACACCGCTGTGGGGCTGCAAGACACCGCTGTGGGGCTGTGGGGCGGACACTCACCGCTGCCATCAGCAGGGGTCGCGGAGGTGCGGGACAGGCTCCCAGGACGCTCTGTGGGGGGGAGAGACGGTGTTGGTGCTGCACTCCACAGGACCGCCTTGTGCCCTCCAGCTCCGCCTCCCTCGGAGGGGGGGACTCACCATCACCGTGGCGTGGTGGAGGTGGGAGCTGCCGCTTCTCTGGGGAGAGATAGGAGAGGGTGTGAGCATGGGGCTGCCCCAGTGCATTGGGGGGGCTGTGAGGCGCTGTGGGACTGCCCCAGTGCATTGGGGGGACTGTGGAGCTGCCCCTGCTCTCACCCGCCCGCTGCTGGCGCCGGCGCAGCCGCTCCTGGACCAGCCCCTCGAAGGCGGCCGCTTCCCTCTCATCCGCGAAGTTCAGCCCCGCCTGGCCCTCCTGCGCAGCCAATCAGGGGCCTGCCCCATGGGCCCCGCCCACAGGCAGCGAGCCCCGCCCACAGGCGATAAGTCCCACCCCCTTGGCCCCGCCCACATTTACTAAGCCCCGCCCCTTCGCCCTCACCCAACACCCGTAGCCCCTCCCACATTCACTTGGCTCCACCCACCACCCCTAAGCCCCGCCCACAGAGCCCCATCTGCACGTGCCCCCCCCCCCCCCCCCCATCACGGAGCCCCCCGGAGCTTCCCCTTCCATTGGCCCCGCCCCCTTCACCGGCCCCGCCCCCTCCCCGTGGCCCCGCCCACTCACGTGGGAGACGAAGGTGTGGAAGAAGGGGGTGGGGGCCGTGTAGCCCATCCCCCCCTGCAGCTCCTGCTCCCAGCGCAGCGCCCCGGCCTGGGCCACAGACCCCTGAGAGACCTCCCCAGAGACCCCCCCCAGAGACACACCCAGAGACACCCCCCAGAGACACCCCCAGAGACACCCCCCACAGACCCCCCCAGAGACCCCCCCAGAGACACCCCCCACAGACCCCCCCACAGAGACACTCCCCAGAGACACCCCCAGAGACACCCCTAGAGACCTTCCCCACAGACCCCCCAGAGACCCCCCAGAGACACCCCCAGAGACCCCCCCCAGAGACACCCCCCACAGACCCCCCCAAGACACCCCCAGAGACACCCCCCACAGACTCCCCCCAGAGACCCCCCCGAGACACCCCCAGAGACACCCCCCACAAACCCCCCCAGAGACACCCCCCACAGACTCCCCCCAGAGACCCCCCTGAGACACCCCCAGAGACACCCCCCACAGACCCCCCCGAGACACCCCCAGAGACACCCCCCGAGACACCCCCCCACAGACTCCCCCCAGAGACCCCCCAGAGACACCCCCCACAGACCCTCCCACAGACCCCCCCAGAGACTCCTATGAGTGACTCCCCTGAGATCCCCCCCCCGGGACCCCCCAAAGACCCCCTGAGAGACCCCCCGCAGGGACCCCTATGAGAGACCTCGCTGAGAGACGCCCTGAGAGACCCCCGGGACCCCCCATTGACACCCAGGGACCCCCAGAGACCCCTATGAGGGACCCCCAGAGAGACCCAGGACCCCCCGAGACCCTCCCCTGAGACCCCCATAGAGACCCCCCAGGGACCCCTAGAGACCCCCAGAGATCTCCCAGGACCCCGTGAGAGACCCCCAGGGGCCTCCCCCTGCCCCAGCTCCCCCCTCCGGCCCCCCCCGCACTCACGCCCAGCTCGTAGAGGCGGATGAAGTAGGAGCGCCGGGCGCTGTCCCGCACCAGGCACACGGCGCCGCAGCCGCGCCGGGCCCAGGCGCCCCCCCCCGCGCCCCCCGGCTCGGCCACCACGAGCTGCGCCACGGCCGTCACCAGCGCCTGCGGGGACACCGGAGCAGGGGCTGCACCGGAGCCCCATAGAGACCCATAGACCCCCATAGAGAGCCCCCAGGGCCCCCCCCAAATCACCCTTTCCCCCCCAAAGTCCACCAAGGCCACCCAGGGCACCCCAAAGCCCCCCCAGACGCTCCCATTGGACCCCCCCCCACCCCCTCTATGGCCCCCCCAGAACCCCTAGCTCCCTTCTGCCCCCCATTAGCCCCATTGAGGCCCCCAAGGAGGCACTTAAATGCCATTAGAGCCTTACAGGACCCCACAAGTGACCCCCCGACCCCACAAACCTCCCAGGCCCCCCAAAACCCCTCCCATAGAGCCGCCAAACCCTCCCCAAATGCTCCCATGGGACCCCCCCACCCCTCTAGGACCCCCCAGCTCCCTCCCCACCCCTCCAGCCCCCCATTAACCCCACTGAGGCCACCAAGGAGGCACCTAAATGCCTTATGGGCCTCATGGAACCCCACTAGTGCCCCCCCCGCGCCTCCCCCCCTCACCACACATTTCCGGCCCAGGAGCTCAAAGAGCCGCAGGTTTTCCTGGTGCTGCAGCAGCTCTGAGGGGACGTTGTCCCCCCCCGAGGGCCCCCCCCGGCTCATCCCTGGGTGCGCTGGGACCCCCCCGGTTCCTGTGACACCCCCTTGGACCCCCCCTCGGTGCCTGGGTCCCTGTGGAGGCCTCTTCCGCCCGGAAGCACCCAAAGGCCTGAGGTGGCCAAGACGTCACCTCCGGGCTGGGGAGGGGAACTGGGGGCACTGGGAGGTAATGGGAGGCGGACTGGGAGGCATCGGGAGGGGACTGGGAACAGCCTCGGCCAATGCAGGTAGTGATGGGACTAAACTGGGGACACTGGGAGGGATATGGGAACACCGGGACCTTCTTCCTACACCACAACAGAGACCACAACCGCTTCCCAGTCCGTACTGGGAACCCCCCAGTTCATAGCGGGAGCCCACACTCCCTTCCCAGTATGGACCAGGAACTGCAATCCCATTCCCAGTCCACACTGGGAGCCTCCAGCCCATTCCCAGTCCATCCTGGGAGCCCCTATCCCTGTTCAGTATGGTCTGGGATACCCTTTACCCTTCCCAGTCCATACTGGGAGCCCCAAACACCAGTCACGGGCATCAGGTTTATTCACGTCTCCAGCA
Source organism: Strigops habroptila (assembly GCF_004027225.2). Classification (NCBI taxonomy): domain Eukaryota; kingdom Metazoa; phylum Chordata; class Aves; order Psittaciformes; family Psittacidae; genus Strigops; species Strigops habroptila. Next base: position 84,373 of record NW_022651059.1, read on the forward strand.
CCCCACAGACCCCCAGATGCCCAAATACCCCCCCGGGGGCAGGGGGCAATAAATAAGGAGGGGGGTAAAAGGCACCCGGGGCAGGGGGCAGGAACTGGGCTGCAATGGTCCATACTGGGAAAAGCCGTATGTGCATTAGATCCCAGTCAGGGCGCCCTATCGGTCCATACTGGTCCATACTAGGACGATGCAAGGCCACAGGGGTGAAGAGATCCTGGGCAAGATGCTGTACTGGTCCATACTGGTCCATTCTGGTTCATGCTGGGAGGACGCAAGGCCACAGGGGTGAAGAGATCCTGGGCAAGATGCTGTACTGGTCCGTACTGGTCCATACTGGGAGGACGCAAGGCCACGCAGGTGAAGAGCTCCCACTGGGCTGCCGTGCTGGTCCTTACTGGTCCATACTGGGAGGGCTGAAGGCCATATCAAAGCAGCGATCCCAGTTGATGGAGCTGTACTGGTCCATCCTGCTCCAACCCAGACCCGTGCTGGTCCATACTGGTCTGGCCCAAGGCAATTTAGATCCAGGAGTTCCCAGCTGGGATGTAGTGATTCATACTGGTCCATACTGGAGTGTCTCCAGGGGATCCATTTGTCTCTTAGAGGTCCTTTATAGGGGTTCAAGGGGGCCCCCATATGGGCTTACAGGTCCCTATGTTGACCTGGGAGTCCCCACAGCAGTCTGTGGGTCCCCAAAAAGGACCAACAGGTCTCCACATGTTGTCTACGGGGTCCCCACATTGACCTACAGGCCCCCAGGTGGTATCTATGGGGTCCCCCCATTGACCTATGGGTCCCCACACTGACCTAGGGCACTCCATAGTGTCCCCAAAGAGGAGCGAGAGGTCCCCATGTGGTATGTGTGGGGTCCCCACATTGACCTACAGGCCCCCATGTGGTATCTATGGGGTCCTCATACTGCCCTCGGGCTCCCCATGATGCCCTAGGAGCCCCCGAAGAGGACTGACAGCTCTCCATGTGCTGTCTATGGGGTCCCCACATTGTCCTATGGGTCCCCATACTGACCTAGGGCTCCCCATGGTGTTCCCACATTGTCTTGTGGGTCCCCACATGGTGTCCATGGAGCCCCCACATTGCCCTCGGGCTCCCCATGATGCCCCAAGAGCCCCCAAAGCGAACCCACAGTCCCCATATATTGTCCATGGGCTTCCCCCATTACCCCCCCACCCCTTCGAACCCCCCATCCCACACCCCCCCCAATTTACCCCGTGCTGTGCCCCCCCGGGGGCGCCCCCCCCCAGCCCTCCAGGTAGCGGGCGAAGAGCCCCTTGGCGCGGTGCAGGACGCGGGGCAGGTGGTGGCGCCGCACCAGGCGGTCGAAGTGCATGGCCACCTCGTTGTAGTCCCCGGCGCGGCCCATCACCGCCTCCCGCTGCTCCAGCAGCATGGCCAGGCACAGGAAGAGCAGGAAGGGGTTCCCCTGGCCCAGCTCCTCCGGCGGCGGCAGCGGCGCCCCGTCGTCCTCCACCCCCACCTCATCCTCTGAGGAGGAAGAGGAGCACGAGGAGGAGGAGGAACTTGAGGCTTCCCAAGCCCAAGTGCCACCCCAGGGGTCCTCAGCAGCGGCCATGCCCATGCTGGAGTCCTCATGGAACTCTATGGGGTCCTCATGGAACTCTAAGGGGTCCTCATGGAACGCTATGGGGTCCTCACGTACCTCTATGGGATCTACACCAACCTCTTCGGGGTCTCCATCAACCTGTTTGGGGCCTTCACCAACCTCATTGGGGTCCTTACCAACCTCTGTGCGGTCTTTATCAGCCTCTTTGCAGTCTTCACCCTCTTCGGGGTCTTTACCAACCCTTCTGGGGTCTCCACCAGCATCTTTGGCGTCTTCACCAACCTCTCCAAGGGAACAGGAGGAGTCGCCACTGATCTCCTGGAAGCTGTCGCCAACCACAGGGAGGAGCTTGGAGTCTCTGCTGATGTCTTTGGGTGCATCGAGGTGCCCCCCACTCGCTTTGGAAGCGCTGTGGTTGCGGTCAGACTTCTCCAGGGTGTTCCCATCTTCACGTGGCTTCTTGGAGATGCTGTGAGCTTCGCAGGTCTTCCTGGAGACATCCGGGTCTTGCGCTTCTCCCGTGTCCTTGGGAGCACCGGCATCTTGGCCACCATCACTGGAGGCTTTGGGATGCTCTTGGAGACCCCTGGGGGCATTAGCACCACCCTGGACCTCCCCAAGGCCCTTGGTGCTCCCAGGGACATTCCAGGAGGTCTTCAAGCCCTCTTGGTCATTCCAGTTGTCAGGACAAGCTGAGACATCCCCATAGACCTCGAGCTTCTCGCGTTTGCCCCCAAAACCATCCTTGACGCTGCTGAAGCTCTTGAGCCCTTCCTGGTCATCCCCAAAGCTCTGGATAACCGTGGAGTTCCCAGGACCCTCCAGGACATCACTGGAGCTCTTTGGTGTCTCTTGCTCATCCCCAAACCTCTTGGGAGCCTCTGGGACACCCACAGAGACCTTAGACCCATCATTGGAGCTCCCAGCCCCCTCCTGCCCATCCGCGGTGGCCTCCATGCGCTGCCGCTGCCGGCGGAGGCGCCGGGGGGGCCGCGGCCTCAGCCCACGCCGCTCCCGCAGCCCCCGGCGGGCCCGGCGCAGACCAAGGGGGGCTCCAAGGAGGGGAACCCCATCGGGGGGGGGCGGAGGAGCGGGTGGCAGCGAGCTCCAAGTGATCTCCAGCACCCTCAGGGCGTCCTCGAAGGCGAACTCGCGCTTGAGCTCCAGCAGGAGCCAGCGGTAGCAGAAGAGCAGGTCGTGGGCGCCGCGGGCAGCCAGGAAGGCCCAGAACGGGGGATCGGCGCGGCGCAGGAGGCGCCGGAGGTGGGCGAAGGCGCGGGCCAGGCCCCGGCCACCGGGGCGGAAGCGGGGTCCGAGGCGGCGCATGAGGGAGCAGAAGCAGAGGAAAGCTTGAGCTTCGTCGTCCAGCACGGCCAAGAGCGGCGCCGCCACGTCCGACATGCCCTGGCAGTAGGAGAGGCGCGGGTGGCCCAGCGCGAAGGTGGTGAGCAGCGCCTGCAGCGCGGCCAAGTGCGGGTGTCCCTCCTCGGGGCCGCCGAAGTAGGGGTGCCCGCGGTCGGTGCGCACCACGTCCTTGCGCACGGCGGCCGCCACCAGCGCCAGCTCGGCCGGGGCCGCCCGCGCCGCCAGCGCCGCCTTCAGCGCCGCGTACTCGCCCGCCTTGTGGCGCAGGTGAGCCAAGCGCTCCTGCCCCGAGAGCCCCGCCGGGAAGACGTTCAGCAGGTATCGCCACACCACCTGCAGCGGGACGGGCGCGGGGTCAGGGTGCTGTGGAACCAGGGGTGGGCTGGGTAGAGAAGGGCCTCAGGGGTGGGTTGGGTGGCGCAGGGTTGGATCAGGCGGATCAGGCAGGGACACCTCACCAGTGTGGTGCAAAAGCCCCGTCCACGCTGGCCTTGAATACTGCCAGGGATGGAGCATTCCCCACCTCTCTGTTCAAGCCATTCCAGTGTCCCAACCCCCCCACAGGGAAGAACTTCTTCCTTAGATCCAACCTGAACTTCCCGTTTCAGCTTGAACCCACCACCCCTTGCGCTATCACTCCAGCCCCTGCTGAAAGTCCGTCTCCAGCATCCTTGCACCCCCTCCAGAAGGCAGCAAGGAGCAAAAACAGGACCTGAAGAGCCCATCATGCCCAGTAGAGAAACTGGGGGGACTCACTCAGAAGGAACTGAGTTCCCAGCTGGGTCTGAACCATATCATGCGAGGGGGGGACACACGCACATGGAGGGGCACCCACCTTGCGCAGGCCAGGCTCGACGCCGCCGTGGTAGACGTGGAGCCGCAGGTCGTGGGGCCGCAGCAGCCGCCCGCCGGGGCCCAGGTACGTGCGGAGGTCGGCATCGCTCAGTGGGGCACAAGGGGGGGGGCGGCAGCGGGGGTGAGGGGGGGGGACCCCTCAGGCCATGCCAGGGCGGCCTGAGCCCGGGCCAGCGTCCGGCCAACCTGTGGGGAATGGGTCAGTGATGGAGCCAGGAGGGGACTGGGAGCACTGGGAGGGGACTGGGAGTGCTGGGACGGGTGGGGAACGCCCCAAGCCCCACTCACCTGCGCCAGCAGGGCCTGGGTGAAGGGCAGAGCCGCAGCCAGCAGCGAGCGGCGCTCAGGGAGCGGCTCCACCGCCGCCACCTCCCGGGGGCTGATGATGTCCCAGTCCTCCAGCAGCGGGCCTGCAGCACCCCCAGACCTCAGTCACTCCACAGGCACCCGAGTCCCCTTCCTGATCCCCACCCATGGGCGCCCCTCATGGACGTTCCCCCTCAGGAGATGGGGAACAGGAGAAAGGGGGGGCATGGGGGCATAGGAGGAAGAGGGGGACATAGGGGGATAGGGAAATAGAACTGTAGTCGGATAGGAACATGGAAACATAGGGGAAGAAAGATGTAGAGAGTTGGGAGTGTATGAAGACAGGGAGATGAGACAATAAGGGGATAGGGAAATAGAGATATAGGAAAATGGATGCACAGCGGATAGAGGCATAATGCGATAAAAAGTTGGGGGTACAGGAGGAAAAGCAGGTGGGGGTATAAGGAGATAAGGAAGTGAAGACATAAGGGGATAGGAATACAAAAAAGTAGGGAGATAAGAATGTGGAGACATAGGAAGAGAGGGGTGTAGACAGTTGGGAGTGTAGGAGAATACGGAAATGGGAGTGTAGGGGAATAGGAAGATAGGAATATAGGGAGATGGGAACATAGAAGATAAAAACATAGGAACATAGAAAGATGCGAGTATACAGGAAAAAGAATATGATGGTATAGGGACATAAGGAGATGGAGACAAGAGAATAGAGAGACAGAAATGTAAGGGCATAGGAACATGGGGGCATAGCGCGAGAGGGGCGTAGAGAGCTGAGGCTGTAGAAGAGTAGGAAAATGGGAGTGTAGGGGGATAGCAAGATAAGCACATAGCGAAATGAGAGCATAGGGGGTAGAACCATAGAGACATAGCAAGATGGAAGTACAGCAGAAAAGGGAAATGGGGGTATAGGGGGAAAGGGAGGTGGTGGTATAGGGGAAAAACAAGATGGGCGTATAGGGGGAAAAGGAAATGAGGGTATAGAAGAACAGGGACATGGAAACATAGAGCGATAACAGCATAGGGAGATAGCGACATGGCAGTGTAGGGAATAGGGACATGGAGACCCCACGCGGACCAGGGTGTCTGCTCCCTGCCCCCCCCGGGCCCCCCCTCACTCTCAGCCGGGGGCCGCACGTCGAGGCGCAGGCGCAGCGCGGGCCGGGCGCAGGCGAAGGCGGCCGCCAAGTCCCCATCGCTCAGCAGCGGAACGAAGCTCTCCTGGCCCTGGGGGTCGCGGGCGGCAAAGCTGATGGAGAAGCTCTTCTTCCTGCGGGGGGGGGAGGGATCGCGACGGGGGTTCAGCGGCCGCGGCCCCCCCGCAGTGGCGGGGGGTGGGGGGGTGGGGGGGGGTGCCCGGGCTCACCCCTGCAGGTCAAAGGCGCGGGCCAGGATGTGCTGCAGCACGTCCAGGGATGTGATCTGCGGGTCCACGGCGAAGGAGCGGAACTCGGGCGGCTGCAGCCCCTCGCTCTTCTGCGGCGGGGCGGCGGTAACCGGGGGGGGCACCGGGGACGAGCCCCGGAGACCCGACCCCCCCCCCCAACCCCGGCTCCGAGCAGGCCCAACATGGCGGCCGCGTCCCGTTGGCACGGCAACAAGCGCCTCAGAGCACGCCCTCTCATTGGCCCACCCCGCCGGCTCCCGTTGGCCACGCCCCCCCGCAACAGTCAGCCCTGCCCACCCCCGCCGAGGCCCCGCCCCTCCGCGAAGCCCCGCCCCTCACCTTGACGCGCACGCGCACCACCTCGCACTCCTCCTCCAGCGCGGCCCCGCCCCCCGGGCAGGCCCCGCCCCCCACAGCCGCCATTGCGGGGGGGGGGGGGGGGAGACGGCTCCGCGCAGGCGCAGAACTGGAACCGGGGGAGACGGCGGGAGGGGGGGTCGCGCCGTTACCGGGATAGCGCGGGGGGGGGGGAGAAGGGGGGGTTGGAAGGAGGGGGTTGTTACGTCACCGTGCTGACGTCACGCCGCGCCGCGCTCGGTGCCGGGCGCGGGGACGATCCGGAGCAGCGCCGCGGTCGTCCCCATCCTGCGGCCGCGGCGGCAACAACATCCGGGTCAGCGCGCGGAGGTGACGTCACGGGAGGCGGGACAAGGGTGCGGCGTGAGGTAGCCCACCCCTCACGCACGCACACACCCCACCCTCCCCCCCCTCCCCCCAAAACACAGGCGATGACGCAAGACGCAGCGGTTGAAGCGGGTTTATTGGCGGGGGGGAGGAGAGGGGGTCGCATGCAGGCCCCCCCCCCGCTTAAAGCGGCAACGCCACTGGCGGGGCCACCCCGTCCTTAAAGGGGCAACGTCCCTTACAGCGACAGCGCCCCCACCGGCCGGCCGGCGCCCACGGGGGAGGGGTGTGGTTGGGGGCGGGGCCTCCTGCAGCCGAAGCCCCGCCCCTCAAGGGGGCCCGGAGGGGGCCGCCCGCTCCTTGCTGAGCCGGGCCAGCTCCTGCGACAGGGCCTCCAGGTCCTGCGGGGGGGGGGGGCGGAGTCAGAGGCCACGCCCCTCGTCTGGGACACGCCCCCTTTCCCCAAGCCACGCCCCCTCGCGGAGGCCCCGCCCACCTGTCCGAGGTGCAGGTTCTTGGTGAGCTGCTCCTCCAACATGTTCTGCAGCTTCTTGTTCATCTCCCGCAGCCCCTCCTCGCCCGGCCCCGCACCCCTCCGGGCCGGCCCCGCGGGCCCCGCTGCCTCTGTGGGGGGTACACGGGGCGGGCTGAAGGGGGAGGGCAGCAGGAGGGGTGGCATGGGGGCTCGGGGGGGCGGCAGGAGGGGGGGAACAGGGGCACAGGGGGGATAGGGAGATGGGGATACAGGGGAATATGAAGATGAGGAGGTGGGAGCATATAGGATAAGAGAATAAAAAGATGGAAGTGTTGGGAAATAGCAAAATGGGAGTGTAGTGGGAAAACGGCATATGGGAATAAGAGTGCAGGCGGATGGGGGATAAGAATATAGGAAAACAGGGGGGAAATGCATAAAGAAATAGAGAAGAGTGTAGGAGCATAGGAAAATATAAGAATAGGCACATAAGGGCGTAGAAAAATAAAGATATAGGACGGGGGGGCAGCATGAACTGGGGGCACAGGGGTCCTGGGGCTCACCCAGGCGGCTGTCGCGCACGAAGCTCTGGATGATGGCGCTCTTGCGGCACAGATCCTCTGCCATGGAGGCGCTACTCACCTCCAGGTGACGTACCTGGGGAGGGAGGGGGCAGAAGGGCTCTGTAACCCCTTCCCCAGTGCTCTCCCAGCCTCTCCCAGTCCCCCCCCAGTACCTTCTCCTCCAACAGCCAGCGCTCCTGCTGGCTCTGGGCCAGACGCTGGAACAGCTCCGCCACCTCCGCAGGGGACAGGCCCCCCCCGCCGGGGACCCCCCCACCGCCGCTGCCCCCCCCAGGGCTGCCTGAGCCCGACTGCAGGGTAAAAGGGTCAGTGGGCAGGGGGGCTCTGGGTGGGCAGCACCCCCCCAGCCCCCCAAAACACATCCCCTGCTCTCACCCCCCCCACCCGGTGCAAAGCCACGCCCACCCAAGCCACGCCCCCACCACACACCTCCTAAAGCCACACCCCTAAGGCCTCCATGGCCACGCCCACTTTAAGCCACACCCCCCAGCCAATTGCCCTCCCCTCACCCTCACAAGCCCCGCCCACCCGCCCCAGGCCCCGCCCACCTTGGTGCTGCCAGGGGCGGAGCCGTCGCGGCCCAGGGAGCTCAGGCTGCTGCTGTCCCCCCCCGGCCCCCGCCCCGGGGACCCCCCCTCCAGCCCCAGCTCCTCCAGCCCTGCGGACAGAGGGAACAGCGGTGTCCAGACAGGCCGCATCCCTCCCCCCAGCACCCTCCCTCCTGCTCTGGGTGCCACCAGAGCACCCAGGGGTGCAGACATCCCTCCCACCCCCCCCTCCACATTCAGCCACATGAGAGTCACTTAGGACATCCCAGCACCTCCCACCGCACACCCCATTACCCCCCAACCTATGGACCCAGGGCAGCATCTGCGAGGGGGCTCCAGGCACCCAGGATCCAACCCCTCCATAGCCCCCTTCCCAGCACCCAGCACCCATCGGACCGGATCGGGCACGGGTGGGGGCCAGCAGCTCCTGCAGCCGCTCCTGCAGGCGGTCGGCCCGGCGCCGTTCCAGCTGGAGCTGCCGCTTCAGGTCCTTCAGCTGGGGACAAGGGGAGACAAGGTGGAATCAGGACCCACTGTAGGAGCCTGGGCTCTGGGTGTCCCCCACCCTTTGGGGGTCCCTCACCGCGGCGCTGCCCTTCTTCTCCAGGATGCGCTGCCCGTCCCGCACGTCCTTCAGCTCCTGGGGGGATAAACAGGGGGTCGGGGCATTCAGGGGATCCCAAAGAGGATTTATGCGGGCTGAGGGATCCTGGTGGGGAGTTTGGGGGTACCTGGCGCAGCGCTTGGCCCTCAGCCTCCTGCAACTCCCGCTGCCGCTCAGCGTCCCCCAGTGCCGCCCGCAGCTCCCCCACCCGGCCCTGAGGATGGGGGGGTGTTACTGTGGCACCTATATGGTCCCCACAGCTCTATAGGGGTGCCCAGAGCTCCCCTAGGTGGGTGCTCTATAGTCCTTTCATCACCTCCAGCTCAGCCCGGTGCTGCTCAGCCGCCGCCTGCTCCTGCTCCCGCCGCTCCAGCTGCTCCTGTGGGAACAGAGCAATGGGGTTGAGATGGGGACCTGGATACATGGACGGGGAAGAGGAAAACGGAGGAAAAGGGGGATGTCTCTGACCTGCGTCTGCCGCCGCTGCCGCTCACTCTCCCCTCGGGCGGCCTCGGCCTCGCTCAGGCGCTGCCGCAGCCCCTCCCGCTCCGCTGCGCACACCTGTGGGGACACGTGTGAAGACATGTGCTCACGTGTGCAGTCACATACACGCGTGTGCAGCCGCATACACGCATGTACAGCCATGTATGCATACTTGCCCTGTGTACACCTCAACCACCCCCCAAAGCCCTCAAACCAGCCCATAGGGACCCCCCAAGGACCCCCAAACCCACCTCCCAGCAGCCCCAACCCACCCCAAGCCCCCCCAGCCTTACCTGGAGCTGGCTGTCAAGGGCATCACGCTGTGCCTGAGCCTCCTGCAGGTCCCGGGCCAAGGCTCCGCTCCGCTCCTGCAGTCCCACCTCCTCCTGCCACCCCACACAGCGCTCTATAGGGCCCTATAGGGCCCGGCAGCGCTGCCCGGGGCCGCATGGGGCCATACAGAGACGCTCCAGGCTGCCCTGGGGCCACCAGCTGCTATATAGGGCTGGACACACCCTATAGACCCCCTATGCAGCTGATCCAACACATATCCCCTGTACCCTCAGGTGCTCCCCAGGACCTCCCCTATACGATAAAGCACCCATCAGAGCCCCCCAGCACCCACTGGGTGTCCCCACCTTAGTTGCAGCCTCCAGCTCCTGCTGCAGCTGCTGGATCTGGGTCTGGAGCTCCCGGAATTCTTCATCCCGCTGAGCCCGGAGCTTCTCCAGCTCCATCCTGGGGGGAAAAGGGGGGAGTCCAGGCATTGGAGGGGGATCCCAGCATCCCAAAGGGGGTCCCCACTGGGGCCACTCACTGTCTGTCCCTGAGCAGTGTCTCCTTCTCCGCTTCCAGCTGGAGGGAACTGGAAGAGAAAAGGAGGAAAACAAGGAATGAGGGTGGGTAAGTCCCACATTACGGCCTACAGGCAGCAGGAATATGCGCCCCCTCAATGGCACCCTCGGATCTCACCTCTCCTCCTGCTTCCGCAGCTTCTCCATCAGCTGGCAATAGGAATACAGGAATCATTATGGGGGGGGTGAATCAGCCCCCGCAGCTCCCCAAATCCCCCCCCAGAACCAATGGGGACCCCTGAAAGTCCCCGCGCAAAGAGCCTCCCCCATCCCTATGGGACACTGAACCCCCCCCAATCCCTATGGGACCCCCCCAAGCCTCCCCGGGGGCTGCAGCACTCACCTCAGCCACCTCTGCCTGCAGCTGAGTCACCTCTGCCTGCAAAAGACCCCCCAAGAGATGTGTGTCCCCCCCAAAGACCCCCCTGAACACCCCATAAACTCCCCTGAGCACCCCATAGACACCCCATAAACCCCATAGACCCCACCCGAGCACCCTATATCCCCACAGACCCCCCATAGTCCTATAGAGTCCAAGTACCCCACACACTTATAGATCACTCTCAGCACCCCATGCAGCGCACAGACTTCTTAAGTACCCCATACGCCCCAAAGAACCCCTATACACCCCATAGATACCCCCACAGACTACCCTGAGTACCCCATACAGCTCATAGACTTACTGAATAGCCCATACAGCTCTACCTCCCATAGACCTGATATCCCCACACACAATGTACCTGGGGTGCTGGGGGGGGAGCATCAGCCCCAGCCCCCTCCTCAGCTGGTGGCGGCTCCTTGGGGGGCATCAGGGGGGCTGCAAGGGGGGGGTCAGCCCCATCACCCCTCTATAGAGCCCCATAAGCCCCCCCTCCCCCTATGGCGGGGGGTCAGCCCCACAACCCCCCCACCAAGTGCTCCCTCACCATCTGTATGGGCCAAAGGGTCCCCATTGTCACCAGCGGCCCCGTCCTGGGGGTGTTCCTGGGAGGGTCCCGGGGCCCCCCCCTCCTGCAGCCGCCGGTTCTCCTGCTCCAGGCCCTCGATCTGTGCACAGAGCTGAGACCCCCCCCCCCTGCGTCAGGCCGAGGTGGGACCCCCAAGGAGATATAAACAGTCTATGAGGTGTATGGGGGGGCTATGGCACGTCTACAGGTGTATGGGGTGCTCAGGGGATCTATGGGGGGTATGAGAAGTCTATGGGGCGCACAGGGTGCTCAGGCGGTCTATACGGGGGTGGCACTGGGGGGCACTGGGGGGCATTAGGGACGGGGGGGTGTTGGGTGCCGGCCCCCACCTTGGCCAGCTCCCGCAGCAGGGTGCTGTTCTGCAGCCGGAAATCATCCTCCTGGCTCTGGAGCTTTCCCTGCAGCATCCGCGTCTCGCCCAGCAGCGCCTCCACCTCCTGCGCGTCCCAACAGCACCCATAGGCACCCATAGACACCCAGCAGCACCCACACACACCCCCAACACCCATACGTGCCCATAGACACCAACTGTTTCTGTAGACACCCAGAATACCCGTAAACACCCACACCACCCATAGATACCTGTAGCCGCCGGAAATACTGTCACCACCCATAAACAGCCAACAGCACCCATAGATCCCTAACAGTGCCCATACACACCAAACAGCACAGACACACACCCCCGGCACCCATACACACCCATACCAACCACAGACAACATTAGCACCCATAGACACCCACAGCACCCACAGACGCCCGTAGCAGCCATAGACACCCACAGCACCCACCTGTGCCTTCTTGCTCTTACTGAGGGCCTACAAGAGAATGGGGGGGTCACAGTGGGGCCGGAGGGGGGGTCCCCAGCGCGGGGGATCACTCCGAGGCGCCGCCGGGGGCTGCTCTCACCTTGTTGGCCTTGGCCAGGTCCCGGTCCAGCGCCTGCACCCGCTGCCGCAGCGCCGACAGCTCTGGAGCGGGGGACACGGACACACACACAGGCCGTGAGCGGCCGCGCCGGGCCCCCCCCATCGCATCGCAACCCCGGTACCGCCCCCCCCGCCCCCGGTACCGGCGCCGTTCTTCCGCAGCTCGTCCGAGAGGCGGTAGTTCTCGCTCCGGAGCTGCAGCAGCTGCGCCTGGAAGGGACGGACCGGGGGCACCGGGTGAGCAGCGGCAGCGGCGGCGGCGGCTGGACCCGAGCGGAGCCCGAGCGCGGCCCGAGCCCGACCGGAGCGGGACCCGAGCGGGACCCGAGCCCGACCCGAGCGCGGCCCGAGCGGGACCCGAGCGCAGCCGCGGCCTCACCTGCATCCGCTGGAACTCCTCAGCCGACAGCGCCTGCGCCATCTTGGCGCGCGGGCGGCGCCGGCGGGGCCCGCCCTCCCTCTTCCGGCGGCGCGGAAGTGGCGTCCTAATGCTGCCATAGAGCCAGGGGTAGAGTGGGCACGTCTCGTCATAGCGATGACTTCCGGGTGGTCGTAAAGTCCGTACAGCGCCCCCTCGCGGGCTGTAGGGCTCACCACCGCAGAGCCCATAAGACCTCCTGCCTCTATATGGGCAATAGGGACACCCCCACCCCCTCCCCGGTTCTATAGGGGCCATACAGCCCCCCCCCACGTATCACAGCCCTCATACCCCCTCCAGGGACCCCCAATCACCCTCCGGGGACCCCAGCCCACCCCCAAGCTCCACAGGCACCCCCAGGTGGGTGCTTTATAGGGGTCCCCCTGGATCTATAGGGTCCATAGGACCCCACAAGCTCTTCAGAAGCCCCAAACACCACCCCACCCGCCCTCAGCACCGGGCGGCTCCTCGTTAACAAACGTTTATTTCCCACGGGACCGTTTCCGTACAAAACCGGGGAGGAGCAGGGGGGGGAAGGGGGGGGTAGTGGCCGGCCCCTTTAAGTGGAGCGGCCCCTTTAAGTGGGGCCGGTGGGCGGGGCCTGTGAGAGAGGGCGGGGCTTAGGGCGAGGGGCGGGGCGTACGTGAGTGCCAGCAGGGAGGGGCGGGGCTTCGCGCTGAGGGCCCAGCCCTCAGGAGCCCGTTGATTGGCAGAAAGCCGGGAAGGGGCGGGGCCAGACGGGGGCGGGGCCAAGGCTTCCCTGAGGGGCGGGGCTAAGGAGACACCTTAAAAGGGCCACACAGTGGGAGAACCCCGCCAAAGGGCGGTGCCCGACCGAGGGCCTCCAAGGTGGGGTCCACCCATGGGGCGTCTTAAAAGGGCAACGCCACCTTTAAGAAGAGCTCGCCCGTTTTAACAGCCTCAGAACGGGATCCTGTGGGGCCCACCTCAACCAGCCATCGGGGTGTTGGGAGTGGGGGGGGCCTTAAAAGGGCCACGCAGTGAGGGAGGGTCCTTAAAAGGGCCGCACCCGAAGGGCCCTAAAGGGGCAGCACTCAGGGGTCATCCTCCATGCTGAGGCTGCTACGGGGGCTGGAGGCACGGGAGGGCCCCGGGGAGGCAAGGAGGGCGCCGGGGGGGCCGAGGGGTGACAGCGCCCCCCCGTCGTCCATCAGGATGTCATCGAAGCTCCCCTCTGGCCCCCCCAGCCCCAGGGGCAGGCCCAGGCCAGGGGGCAGGTCATCAGCCACCGCCAGGTCCAGGAGGCACTGGGGAGTGGGGGGGCCCCCGGGGGGAAAGGGGGGACCCCCAGGGGCCTCCTCGCACCCCCCCTCGGCTGCTGGTGCCACCGGAGGAGTGAGGGGGAGCCCATGTAGCTGTGCCTGCAGCTCCAGCTCCTGGGAGGGCAGTGGGGTTAGAGACCCATGGGCCCCCAAAATACCCCCCATTGGCCCCAGAATACCCCCATGGGCCCCAAAACACCCCCATATGCCCAAAAACACCTCCAATGGGCCCCAAAACAACCCCCAATGGCCCCAAAACAAACCCCAATAGGCCCCAAAACACCTCCCAGACCCATAGATCCCCCAGATCCCAACCAGCCTCCCAACAACTCTCCTATTCCCCCAGCTCTGCTCCCCTTGACCCCTTGGGCAGCCCTCTGCAGTGGGTTGGCAAGCCCTTAAAACCCCCATAACCCCCCACTTCTGCCCATCCCAGCCCCATAGCATCTCCATAGCCCCCTCTGAACCTGTAACCCTGCCATCCCAGCCCCACAAACCCCCCAGTTCTCCCCTTCCCAGCCCCATAGACCACCTCCCCAGCTCCATAGAGCCCCACCCCCAGACCTGGACCCGGAGTTGGAGGCTCCGGTTTGCCTGTTCCAGACGCTGCTGGTGCAGCTCCAGCTCCCGGGAACGCTGCGTCTCCTTCTGCAGTTTACGGATATAATCCACTGAGGCCTTCAGGATGGTGCCCTTATTCCAGCGCATTTCCCTATGACATCGGGATACTGTTGGGGCCACCATAGGGACCCCAAACCACCCACAAGGGCACCTATGGGGGTGGTTTGGCGTCCCTATGCTGGCCCCTCATACAACCCACATGGGCTCCTCAGTGCCCCCCCCCCCCCATTGGGTCCATGAAAGAGCAGAATCCCCACTCACGGGTCATTGGATTTAGGGATGAGGGTCCCCAGTTCCTTGATGCGGTCATTGATGTTGAAGCGTCTGCGCCTCTCGACTAGGAGGGGAGGGGAAAGCTGTCAGCCCCATGGCGTGTGTGACCCCCCTCCAGACCCACAGGCCCCCCCAGGCCTCCTGCTCACTCAGGTTGTGGTTGTCCTTCTTCTGGCGCTCCTTCAGCAGCGCCTTCGCCTCCGTTTCTAAGGGGGGTTTGGGTTAGAAAGCGTAAAGGAAGCCCAATTTCTCCCACCCCACAGGGACACGATTCCACCTGCGTGTCCCATAGGGACACCCTAGAGACCTCTCCCAGTCTTCCTCTGTTTCATAATGATCCTTAAGACCTACCCATACCGCATATGGGCACCCCTCCCACACCCCTTCCAGCTACAGAAGAAGCCCACACACACGCCCAGCAGGACCCTTAATCCCCTTCCCTGCCCCATAGAGACCCCCCCCAAACCCCTTCTGCCCCATAGCCCTCACCCAGCCTCACACCAAGCTGCATAGGCCATAGTGACAACCCCCCAGACCCCTTCCAGCCACAGAAGAACCCCCACACACACCCAACAGGACCGTTGACCCCCTTCCCTGCCCCATAGCCCTCACCCAGCCCAACAGACCATAGTGCCCCCCACCCCCAATCCCGTTCCAGCCACATAAGGACCCCCCCACCCAATAGGTCCCATAGGTACCCCCCCCATACCCGAGAGCTCGGCCTTGACACGGGGCAGCTCGGCCGGGCAGGAGCTGCTGCCGCCCTGGGGGGGGCTGAACACCTCCAACAGGGGCGCAGGGGCCGGCAGCTGTGGAGGGGGCGTGGTCAGCGTGGCCACGCCCCCTCCCCTAGACCACGCCCCCTCCCCTCCAGCTCATTGCCCATGCAGGCGATCAGGCCCCGCCCATACGTGTAAGCCCCGCCCCCATGAGCAGGCTCCGCCCCCTCTCGGTAGGGATAGGCCACGCCCACCGCCAGGCTCCGCCTACCCAGAACCCCACTGCCCTTACATACGACCAGGCCCCGCCTATAAGGAGGCCACGCCCCCGATGGGCGGGGCTGTGGCACACCCCCCTCCAATGACACCCCTTGCTGCCAGAGGGGTGTTGCCACGCCCCCCCCGGTGAAAGGGGCGTGGCTTGCGGAAAGCCCCGCCCCCAAGGTCCTTAAAGCGGCCACGCACCGTGCTGGGGAGCTGGAGGCCGCCCTCAGCCGGGCCGAAGCTGAGCAGCTCGTCATAGCTGGACTCGAGGCTGATGATCTCATCGATGACATCATCAATCTGGAGGGAGAAGGAAAAGAACTACAAATACCCGTCCTGGTGGCCAGGATCCCTCCCCCCCATGACATCACAGCCGCCCATGTGACATCACAGCTCCTCCATGTGACATCACAGCTCGTCCATGTGACACCGCAGCCCTCCCACATGACATTATGGCTCCCCACGTACCACAGTCCCCCTCAATGACATCATAGTCACTCAATGACATCACAGCACCCCCTATGACATCACAGCACCACCCCTCCCCCCAGTCCTCCTCCATCGCTCACCTCCTTCTCGGAGCCAGGCCCGATGTGGAGCAGGGTGAGGGGGCTGTGGGGTGGGGGGGGGGCGGGGGGGGGCCCCGGGGGGCTGGGGGGGCCCCGGCCCAGGGCGGAGGAGAGGTACTGCCGGACCTGCTGCCGCTGCGCCGCCCGCAGGTGGTACCGGGTGGGGTTCTCCAGGTGGGTCTGGACCTGGGGGGGGAACAGGGAGGAGTCAGGGCACCCCCTTCCCTGAGACCCAGAGACTCCCGTTCCCAGCACTGCCCCATATCCCCCTGCCCAGAGACCCCCCCATATCCCCTACCCCAGAGACACCCCCCCATATCCCCCCGCCCAGAGGCCCCCCATATTCCCCTGCCCCCCCCAATTGGGGTCCCCCATTTCCCACCACAGCCCCCCCCATCACACCCATGTCCCCCTATGGTGGGGGGGGTCTCACCTTGAGCACCTCGGGGGGCACATGGGGGGGTGCCCGTGGCTGGGGCGCCCCCACAGCGATGGCGGGGGAGGGGCCGGGGGCCGCAGGGGGGCCAGGGGGGCCCCTCCGCTCCCGCTGCTCCTGCTCCTGCGCCTGCGCCCGCATCAGCTGCTGCCGCAGCAGCACCCGCGACGAGGGGGGGGCCGCGGGGGGGGCTGCCATGGCCGTGGAGGGGGCCGGGCCCGTGCTGCAATAGGGGGGGTTAATGGGGGGGCACACAGAGGGGTTGTGGGGGAGAGTTATGGGGGGGGGTCACAGGTACCTGTGGGGCAGGGGCTGACTCTTGAGGCAGTAGAAGGTGCCGGGGGGGTCCGAGGGGGGGACGTCTCCAGGGGCGTCCGCGGGTGGGTCGCTGGGGGGATCCCCCCCAGGGGTGTCCCACTCGATGTCAGCCACAATCCCCGACTCAGGCAGCACCGAGCTCAGGCTGGGGGGGGGTCAGGTCCCAGCGGGACCACGGACACCCCTGAGCACCCCATAGACACCCATAGACCCCCTGAGCACCCCATAGACCCCCTGAGCCCCCATAGACCCCCCACTGGCCCCACAGCCCCCTATAGACACCCACCAGCCCCACAGCCCCCCTGAACCCCCCATAGCCCCCCACAGCCCCCCATCCACTTCTGCAACCCTGTACATGCGCCAACCCCCTCGGGACCCCCCCAAATCCCTCCAAGCCCCCCCTTAACCACTACCGTAAGGTTAACCCCCCCCCCCCCAGCCCCCCCATGGGGCAGCCCCCCCTCACCTGAGCAGCCGGAGGGTGTCGGGGGTGCTGGGCCCTTCCAGCAGCACATAGACCGTGGGGCGCCCGGGGGGCGGCGGGGCGGGGGGGGGCGCGGGAGCCCCCTCGGTTGCCCCACGGGACATCGCCACCCCCCGCGCCCCACGGCGCCGCTCAGCAGCTCCCTATGGGGCCGGGGGGGGCGGAAACACACACACTATGGGGCTGAAAGAGCTGGGGGGGGGGGTCTCTATGGCGCCCAGGGAGGTCTCTATAGGGCTGGGGGAGCCTATGGAGCAGGACGGGCTGTGAATCGCTATGGGGCTGGGGGGGGCTGCGGAGCGCGGGGGGTCACTATGGGGCCGGGGGGTCACTATGGGGCCGGGAGTGGTGCCTATGGGTCCCTACGGGCCCGGGGGGGTCCCGCTGCCCCGCTCGCGCTCTATGGGGCTGGGGCAGGAAGCGCCGGTGGGGGGGGGGGCGGGCAGGAAGTGACATCACGGGGCGGGGGGGAGGGGGGGGCCGCAGGGGGGACCCCGACACCCGCCCGCGGCCCGCGCAGGCCCGAGCGGGACCGGAGCCGCCGCGTCCGTAGCGCCGGCGCCCGCGGGGGGAGCGGGGCCCCCCCCCGAGCACCGGGACCCCCCCGAGCACCGGGACCCCCCCCCGGGAGGTGAGGTGAGGAGGGGGCGCCCCGGGGCATTGTGGGAAACGGGACCCCCCCCTTCCGCCATGGGGCCGAGTTGGGCCTAGGGCATGGGGGGGGCCTGGGGCATTGGGGGTTGTTGAGGGGCAATGGGGGGGACCCGGCCATGGGTCAGTGGCGCGGGACCCCGAGGCCCTTTGGGGGGGGATGGACCCGGCAATGGGTCCCTCGGGGGGGGGGGGACCCGAAGGCTCTTTGGGGGAGGGTGGCAGTGGGTCCCTTTAGTGGGGGGGACCCCGGCAATGGGTCCATGGGGGGGACCCGGAAGCTCTTTGGGGGCGGGTCGTGGCAATGGGTCCCTGGGGGGGGAACACCCAGGTCCTTTGGGGGGGAGGTTCCGTCCATGGGTCCTTCTGGGGGGGGAGACCCGGAAGCCCTTTGGGGGGGGGGGGACCCGGGTTCTTGGGGGGGGGTGTCTCCACAAAGGATCCCTTGGCGGGGGGTCCCGGCCATGGGTCAATGAGGGGGGGGGACCCCGGAGGGGGGAGGGGCCAGAGGCGGAAGCGGAGGAAGAGGAGCCGGGACATGGGGCTGGGCGGGAGGAACTGGGTGCTGACTCCCAACCCCTGACCCCCGCAGTAGCTCGGGGGTGGGGGCACCGGACCCCCCCCCAGCGCCAGACCCCCCCCATGGGATGGAGCTGAGGGGCCACATCCTGCCCCCCGGCACGCACAGCCCCGCAGGTACGTGACCCCCGACCTCTGACCCCAACGGTGTCCCTTGACCCCGGGTGCCTTGCGGTGACCCCTGATCTCTGCGCTCTGGTGCTGCCAGACCTCTGCCCCTTGAGCTCTGGTCGCTTGTGGGGACCCTGACCTCTGACCCCTGGTGATCCCCAACCTCTGACCCACATGTCCCTGACCTGTGTCCTCATGGTAACCCCTGTCCCTGGCACCCCTTGATCTCTGCCCCCTGCCCTGGTGCCCTTTGACCCCTGTCCCCGGTGCCCTTTGACCCCTGGTGGCATGTGGTGACCCCGACCTGTGTCTATGGCGATTCCTATGCCTGGTGCCCCTTGACCTCTGATCTCCATAGCCCTAATTTGTGTCTCGAGTGGTGACCCTTATACTTGGTGTGTCCGATCTGCGTCTTCTGATTTCTAACCCCTGACCCTCGTGCCCCCAGCGCCGGTGCCCCCCAACCCCTGCCCCCCATGTCCCTGACCTGTGTCCCTGGTGCCCCCTGTCCCTGGTGCCCCGGTGCTGCCCTGGTGCTGGTGCCGGTGCTGACGCGGTGCCGGTGCCGGTGCAGGGCCGGGCACGGGGCGGCTGCAGGAGCTGCGGGAGCGGCAGCGGGGGCTGCGCCAGGCG